>NW_022717449.1:1040800-1080292 GCF_011630105.1 Anneissia japonica | reverse complement strand
GTGGTGGAAGAGGAGGAAGTAGAGGAGGGTACGACCGTGGCTATGGTGGAGGCGGTGGCTACGGTGGATCGCGCGACTATGGTGGTGGTAACAGATATGGCGGTGGCGGCGGCGGCAGAAGTTACGGGGGTGGGTATGGTGATAGATATGATGGTGGAGGACAGTGGTAAATTGATCATAATCTTTTCACCATTTATGTTAGTAGTTTCTCAAAAATGGTTTTAGAAAATTTTGGGGTTGGGAATGAAAACTGTACTTACAGTTAATTTTTTGTATTTTAATCAAAGTGTTGCCAACGTAAATAAAAATATTGCATTTATATTTGTAATACCGGCATACAGCTTGTGGTTTCTCTTAAAGATGTACTGTCTGTCATAAGCTAAAAATATTGGAAAATTAAATTCCATATTTTATTTGTTTAATTTTTATATTTATTAACATTCTATTAAAAATTTTGACTGAGGAAAAATTACCCTGTCGGTTAACAGGCAGTTCAATACCTTTAGATTCTATTTCATAGATGCTGAAATTTGCTGCTTGTCAATTCAAGGATTTTTGGAAATCCTTAACTGTCAGTAAATCAGCAATTGGGAGTAAAATATTTTTTGATTTTTTAAAATGAGTTTTTACAGATCTTCATTTAAATTTGAGCGTTATTTTCCCAATTATTCTTTTGCAGACAGTACGTGTTTAACCTATTTTTTTTTTAAATTTGTATGAAAGAAAACAATTTTGTAATTTACATCCGGTCTGCAGAAAAAGTTTTTGAATTTTGTTGTATCAAATGTATATCAGTAGATCCTAAGTAATCATTTAATTCGCAGAATTTACACAGGGTTATATTGAAAACAGTCAGTAAGGCATTTTAAGCCATTCTGTAAAACAGTGCGCTAAAAATATACTGTAATATATTTGCATAAGATTATCAAAGAAAGGATGATAATTCATTGATTGACTAATTAAACATTTTATGAATTGTACAATATTCATACTCTACTGTTTATTTTGATCTACTGTTTTTAGACATGTGTTTAAATAGCATAGTCTTCCGGACGATTGTTTGCCAGTTGGTATTTTTTTTAGTCTGCTAGTAGTATTGTACAGTATACACTCAGCCTGCATATTTCAAACTTAATGTATTATTATTCTGTGACAGTTTCCTGCAAATTAATTCTGTGTTGCATGTGATGATAATGTTTTCAAATAAATTCTGTTAAATGTATTTTGGGCAATGGAATATTTTATTAGTAGTCAAACTAAATAGAGTGGGGAAGCACCGTGACCCCTAAGCCATTAACCTAGTACCACACCAAGTACCAGTCAGTCAACTCTTGAGAACATGATTCGGATATATACAGTAGCAGGTCAATATTACTCATGGTCATGGTGTCAAAAGTAAAGAAAAACTTAAATATACAAAGTAAATGTTAATAATGTTTTATGTTATTAAATATTCAAAATAATTAGTATAAATGAATATTGTTTTAAGTCCCGATTTATTTTAAAAAATCACGTTAAAAAATAGATTATAAAAATATTCAAATTAGATATCCCTAATTACTAGCCAATAGGGAAAAAAATGGTTGGAGTGGGAATCGAACCCACGACCCGCAGGTTATCTAGCCAGATAAAAACCACTACAACTTAAGATGCGAGTTTGCGACGTCGGGAAATATCAAAGGAGTGATTATTTGGCCTACCTGACGTGTTATCGTACCAAATTCTCAGTACGTCCCCAAATACTAGCCATTAATAAAATTTAAAAAGAAAATAAAAATGATTCGGGTGGAATCGACCTCCTGGTTATCTAGCGAGATGAAAACCACAAATGCTGTTAAGATGTTAGTTTGCCTAGCGAAATGAAATGTTCTTATTAAATATTCAAAATATTTATTATGAATGAATATTGTTTTAAATCCGATTTATTTTTAAAAATTATGTTAAAAAATAGGTTATAAAAATATTCAAATTAGATTTCCCCAATTACTAGCCAATAGAACAATTTTAAAAAATGGTTCGTGTGGGAATCTAACACATGACCTCCAGATTATCCAGATGGAAATTACTACAAATGCTATTTAGATGCGAGTTTGCCTCAGGAAATATCATAGTGATTATTTACCCTTCCTGATAGGTTAACGTACCGAATTACCTAGTACGTCTCTATATACTAGCCAATAATCATCATTCCTGATGATGACATAATTAATGTCAAAATTTCTCAGGTTGGTAACTATGGAAAATGTATAAAAAAAACTTGTATAAAAAATTATGATGAACGATTTTTAAGAAGCCACCAAAATAGGAGTGATGTTTTACCCGACGTAATTTTACTGACAAATACTTGGGATCAAAGTTCGCAAGTTACTCCAGATAACTAGCCTGGTGTCAGTGACGTATTGGGGAGGGGAAGGGTGTGCGCGCACGCCCCCTTTAAAAATCTCCCCTCCAGTCGCCTTCCCCCAAAAAAATCGTCAATTAGTTAAAAATCACCTTATTTTGCGAATTAAAACTGATACTTGAGGTCCCCCATTTCACCTTCGAGCACGCCAACTCCTTGACAGTACGAAAACCATTTCTATAATTAAAAAAGAAAAACAAATAAACCAAATCCCCTGAATACACTCTTTAATAGATTTATTAGAAGAGAGGCCCTCCTACTACAACCCAGCATCATGGAGTTTTGACCAGGGGAAGTGCAAGGCCAAATGAGCTCCGAGAGGCCAAGGGGTTCCTCTTGCTACACGCAACACTTTAATACTGTACAACGCTTTTGACAATACTATAGGACTACATTTTATATTAATTTTTTTAAAAATGCATGGTGCCCTGGCCTGCTGCATCGCCACTCACCTGGAAACCGCGTCACGCCCTAAAACATGGCAATTAATAAAGATATAAATACATGATTACCCATCATAGTAGACCTATTACTGTACATGTTGAAATTGATTGAAACAAATGTATATAATAATAGTAATACTACTGCATAGCACCCAATCCGCCCCAAAGAAAAAGTAAATATGAGAAATCTGGACCCATTTTTCAAAAGTGAACTCATTTTATGCATAAAACTGCATAATTTGGACCCATTTTTTAAAATGTGGACCCATTCTTTGTAGACCCATTAGAAAAATTAGATGAGACTGTCCCAACTGTCATAGCTGGCTACGACATTGTCCACCAATAAGATTATGGAGAGAAGATGATTCGCCAAATTCAGAATTTTTGAAATGGGGTTGTATCTGTCTCTTATACACATCTAGATGTGTATAAGAGACAGGGGGGGGAGTGTGAGGGGATTTGTATTTTTTAAAATTTCAATACATAACATTAATATGCACTGACATCTTAAAAATAGTGTCAAAACGTTGTTTTCACACTTGACACTGTTCTGCTAACTTACGTTCCAAAGGATGTTTGAATGTAATTAATTCATTGTGAAGAAGAATATCTGTTGTTTCATGGGCTTAATTCAATGTGAAAAGTACTGTAATAGGCCTATATACGGTAGTCTGATAACTTACAATAAAACGGCACGTGAATTTATGTTATTATATTATTATTATTATTATTATTATTATTATTATTATTATTATTATTATTATTTATTATTATCGTTGTTTTTGTTATTATTGTGATGAAAAGTTAACACAAACGGTACACAAAGGTCAATGAAGGCGATATGGTTGCTAAACGAACAGACATGTAAAAATATTTTTTTTAATTCCCCGACGGAATGTATTCATCTTCACCGACGGGGGGTTGGACTTCCCCGACGAGGGGGCTAGAGCCCCAACTCCCCCCACCCTCTGGCACCACCACTGAGGGGAGGGATGCAGACAGTAAATTTTACGCTATCGGGCCCACCTTAAGGTACGACATTTGTATGTTTATGGCACTTTCAGATGGTCGAAAGTGTTACTGCCAGACTGAAAATTTTAAATTCAGACTGGAACTGATTGTTAAATTTATTTAATATCCAGGTAAAAGAAATAAAGGAGAAAACATATACTAAATATTTTTACATAAAGAATACATAAAAAATCTAATTTAAAAGATTCTATCATATCAAGAATATAATATTGTAATTAAAATATAATGCCAGCTAAAAGAGTGAAGGAAGTCATGCTTGTCAAAGGTATTTTATTATTATTAAGGCATGAAAAAAAAATAATAACAAAAAAATATACAATTTAGACAAAATAATGGAATCATGATAAAGTTGTTCAATAATTCAGCGGACCAACACATTTTTGGCGGACCAACTACTGACTCCTTTTACTTTGCGGACCCCTAATTATTTTTCACGGACCCCTGGTTGGGAACTACTGCTATATATAGACGAATCACAATGAAAAGAACAAAACAGAGACGGAACTTGGCGGCACAAAAAGTTGGTGCATATATAACTTGGCGGCACAAAAAGTTGGTGCATATATATAATACTGTACTGCCCCGGTTCTTAATCACTTTCATTTGTTTGAAGGGAAAAATTATTTTTAGAGTAGATCTCACGGGAAAGGGAAAGCACCCAGTGCTACTTTTAAATAGTATTCATTGAATTTTTAATGTTTTTAATATTTTTAATTCTTTTCATTATTTTGTTTTTTCTCACAGGCCAAATTGCCTTGCGGGCCAAATTTGACTCGCGAGCCTCGAGTGCTAATCTGATATAATAGTAAATAAAACACTGTTTATTGAAGAATAGTTTTATTGACAATAACTTTTCGCTCAGTGTCCGAAGAAGTGTATTGTCAATAAAACTAGTCTTTAAAGAGTGTTTTATTTGCATATTCTTGCGTTTTATCGATTTTCTCTGTATTCAGTCTTGTTTGTTAAGCCTGAGTACCAGGCAATGCAAAAAAGTGTTCCCCTTCTAAATGAGAATTGGCAATGCCATGTCAAAACTTCCAGGTTTTATTAAATGATCACGCATAGATTTTCCAAAATACGCGGTTTAAAAAAGTTACATGACTTTGTGCGAAACCGTCTTATTTGGGGAGAGGGACACAGTTAACACAATTTACTTAGCATCTTAATTGTTGGCTTATATATTCCTATTAATGTTATTATTATTATTATTATTATTATTATTATTATTATTATTTTTATTAATATTATTATTATTATTACTATTATTGTTATTATTATCATTATTATTATTGTTATTATTATTATTATCATAATTATTAATGTTGTTCTTATGAATTATAGTACAGTATTAGATAACAGTTAAAACAATTTACTTTGCATCTTAATTGTAGGTTTATTTAACCCTATTAATGTAATTATTATAATTATTATTATTATTATTATTATTATTATTATTATTATTATTATTATTATTATTATTATCATCATCACCATTATTATTATTATTATTATTAATTATTTTTATTATTATTATTGTCATTATGAATTACAGTATTCTTATAGACACTGAAAGGTCCACTGATTAATCTCGGATAAGAAAGTATAATACATACTCCAAGTATTGAAATCACGCCATCGTGTTGGGATTCAATATTTCGACATTAATTATGTCATCATCAGGAATATAGACACTATTATTGTAAGTAGGCCAGAAGGATTTGTTTTGTGTATCGTATCCTGGGCACATAAGGATAACAGTTGTTTTCCAACTGAGTTGTTAACTCCGTTAAACAAGAAATAAATCAAATAAATTATTTCTTTACTCATGGCCAAGAATTATTATTATTATTATTATTATTATTATTATTATTATTATTATTATTATTATTATCATCATCATCATCACCATTATTATCATTATTATTATTAATTATTATTATTATTGTCATTATGAATTACAGTATTCTTATAGAAACTATTATTGTAAGTAGGCCAGAAGGATTTTATGTTTTGTGTATCGTATCCTGGGCACATAAGGATAACAGTTGTTTTTCAACTTAGTTGTTAACTCTGTTAAACAGGAAATAAATCAATAAATTATTTCTTTACTCATGTCCAAGATTTAGAATTTTAGGTAGACTTTTTTTTAAAAGCTTCTCTTTAAAATGAATCAGAGAAAGTAATAATTAATGTAGTTGCTCACTGCTTCTGTTGCTCCATCACCACTAGGTCCTACTGTGAAAAAATGCTCCAATGGAAACACGATTCAAAACACTTTACTATTACTAAGCCTGTACACTGTGGAAAAATTTTTGATTTATTTTCTGGATTGTCGCAACATTCGTTTGCAATCCGATTAAAATTTGGCCGAATTTGGTCCACTATCTGGCAACTAACTCTTGTTCGCGCGGATATCGCGCCTTCCGATCCCATAATCCATTCTTTTCTTCGCTTGGGTTCGTCTCTGCAGAAGAACGTGATTTGGTAGCAGTATAAAGAAGTAGTTATTTGCCTATATAATTTAGCTCAAACAAGTGAAGAAGACAGAATATACCATGTCTGAAGACGAAGGGTAAGATTAAGAAATGTTTTTATTGATAATTTCCGAATACCATATGATCGTTGATATTATTCAGGGTTCGTACGGGTCATGGAAAACCTGGAAAGTCATGGGATTTTAATATCATGTTTTCCAGGCCTTGAAAGTCAGGGAAAATATGGGACAATAATTAAAAGTCATGGAAAGTCATGGAATTTGGTAGCATCTTCTTTCAAGCGAGGTTCGGCGATCAGAGACAAGATGTTCTCACTAGAAGTGTAAATAAATAAATAAAAATATTTTAACTATTTTCTTCTCGTGTTTTCTTTCATTCGTAAAAACTGCCTAATCATTCTGAAAATTGCGAGTTCAAATGCAAACACAGAAACAAAAAGTATACAACTGCGAGAGATTGACTGCCGTGGTTTCATTGAAACGCAATCCTATTTCAAAAAGTACTCCCAAAGATGGGCGTGTCTCAGAAGACCATTTCGAGCGAATGCTTTCAAATTGAAATTAGAAAAAACATAGTTTAACTTGTATTTGCATCTGCCTAGGCGTTATGCCTAATACGTGAATTTAATTGGAATTATTTAACTTGTAATTTATAATACTTTAAGAATAAGAGTGTCACGTGTGTCAGTAGTTGCAACATGCGCGAGAAACAAAAGAATTGCCAACCAGCTTGGGCTAGAGTAGAGTGGGCTTAGTTAGGCTAGCTAGGAGCACACAAAAGGATTATCCTTCAATTGATTTCAGATATAGTTTTACATTAATTTATTGAAAAACACATTGATATGAGTAATCTACTGTTTAAATGACAAAAATTGTTTAATATTTACAGAGTTATGCTAAATTTAATAAAATAAATTTTTTCCAGCTTTACGTAATTTACTATGCATGTTTTTTTTTTTGGTATTTTATTAAAATTAGAAAAGTTCTAGGCATATCACCGCTGAGTATTTTCAAAGTGGGAATTCCATCTTCTGAATGGGAAGTTGTCGGAGAACATCGTCCGAGTGTTTGTTTTATTTAGTAATACCCAATTAGGGTCCAGGAAAAGGCCTCATGTGATCCCGTTTTTTTTTCTTATATGATCACACCTATTCGGGATTATGACAAGCACCCTCACACAGATGTGCTTCTAGCTGCCTAGGCCCTAGTCCTAGGCTTATTTTAAGTAAAACTAGACTTACCTTGGCTTAATTTGGAAATGCAGCCCTTATTTTAGGGCCCTAGCTAGTAAGGTGTAGGCCTAACCTAGTATTAAGTACAGTAGGTAGTGGTTGCTTGATGCTTGATAAAGTAGTGTAATTTATTTATGATTTATGGTTGGAATCCCAGAGTTGCATATATTTGAATGCATCAGTATTCGCACAGGTTCAGTATTCAAGCACACAATCGTGATTATGTATTTATTAACACAACTACTCTTTCATGTTCAACAACTACGCTACTAAAATTGTTTCTAGATACAATAATATTTTGAAACAAAATGACTCAACAAATCAACAATCTAAAATCGAATTATCACTCAATTGTAAAGTATTTGTTGCAACCTAAAATATACACGTCCAAATTCTTGCGATGGAAACATTTCTTTGAGGATGTGAAATTGCAGAAGCCAAACACTGTTATTACTTGTTAAAATATTTTTCGTCTACAGAAAGGTGTATGTTGGTAATCTAAGCTTTGATACAACCGAAGGTCAGTTAACCGAGTTGTGTTAACGGGTGCCTGAGGCCCTAGTCTGAAGCCATCCGTATGAGAACTTGAGAAAGAACGTTTACGAATTCACGAAATGCCCAAACTAAATAATCTGTAATTGGTAACTGTAGTATCTTTGGCTATTTCAACTTGAACAGTGTAGGCATTCTGTTGTATGCTGGCCGTAGTTATACAGAAGTCAAAAAGAACAAACTACTAAGCATCTTTTTTAGACCAGTGTCTTTTTTATAAATCTGAAGTCAGTAGACATTCATTGGATTGTTTCTGACCTAATAAAATAACTTAAGATTTCGACTTTCTCTCATAAGACTGCAATTTTAAAGTTCTCTTGGTTACGAATTGGTTGATAGAAATGGCTCTGCTGTACCCGATTACACACATTTTGTTCTTGAATATTTTTTTGTAATGTTTGAAAGATAAGATTTATAATAGCCTTTATAAGGAATGTAAAAGATGATTTGAAAAATTGTATTTTTATAAAGTACTGATAAATATTTTATAATGCATACAAGTTTGAATCAATCTATTGACTCACACAATTCTTGCTGCAGGCATATAATTTCCTAAAGACCAGAATAGGTTGCATTTACCTTGTCTGATGCGGTGGAAAGAATGCCTTAAATATTTTGAGAATAATTTATGGCATTGTGTTGAATTATCAGAAAGTATAGATTTGACTCTGTACATTGATTTGATATGGAAGTCAAGTTAAGCAAGATTTCAAAACATGTGATTCTGTATGAAAGTTATCCAGCTGGAATCAACTGTAAGCCATAATTCTACGCATTTTAATCTTTGATGTCTAAAATTGAGTTGCGTTTTTGAATCTTCATTATTATCTGTATTCCTCTCCCAGTACCATGCAACACTGCTTTGATATCGAGCAAGTAAATCAGATGATCAATACAGTTGAGGGCCTCCACAACTGTGTTTTTCCATAACTTGTTCAATTGGTGTTGAAACACCTAATCTTTTCAGTTAACAACATTCAATAAAATCATGACAGTTTACAGTACAGTCCAATGAATATTAAGTTTAAACAAGTTTTCCATAATTTTTATAAAATTAAGCAGATACACCAGTTAAAAAAGCCAATTAATATTTTGTCTTAACTAAGGAAGTACTTGACTCTATTGTCTTTTTAGTTAAAGTTGCTCGGTAACAAGTGTTGTCACGTAGCGTTAATACTTCAGAAACATATTACTCCATATTTTTTAATTTAGCTCAATCACTGATACACTTAAAAACATGTCAAAATTGCACCAAATCATGTTCTCAATCAACTTGTGTATCCTTAATTTTAAACATCTCATAATTGTATCTCACTATTTAAATATACTTTATAAGTTCTGATTTGAATGCCACAATATTACTGTACTTGGCATATGCATAACTACAATGCATTAAATGCATGCATGATCATTTCCAATATCTAAAAATCATAGTCTACAATTAAGTTTAATACTAATGCTTCTCCCAAAAACTGTTGGATTCTGTTGCAGTTTTTGTAAACCACTTTCTCTTTAGTGTCATTCTGAGATGAAAATGAAAGGTCACCATGTTTACCGACCAATAACATTTAAACTGTATTTTCTTCAATTTTTATACCGATGTTTTCTTGTAGTACTCTATAAGGGCAGTTTTCCTCTAGAAAAATTTTATTCGCGCAAGTCAGAAAGTTTTTCCTATGTGAATGCGCAGTTTAATTTTCAAGATTCTCAATTGCATATTGGTAAAAATTTTAGGTTCGTGCGAATAAATTTGCTTAGTGGAAACAGCCTTAATAGATTTCTTTAAAAAAAACAATATTACAAATGTTTTCTTTATTTCTTAGGCGAAATCAGATCAACATTCGAAGAATTTGGGCAGATCAGCGATGTAACAGTTGTCATGGACCGAGAGACAGGCCGTAGTCGTGGCTTTGGTTTTGTACAGTTTTATGATAAATCGGCCGCTATGGCAGCAATAAGTCGTAATGATATTGAACTTGGTAATAGGACGGTAAGTTCAATTTGATGGGCTTGTTTACCTGGCAAACCACAACTTCAAGAAAATTCTAAACAATTGTTGCATAATATTTTTCTGAAGCTTTCCAAATGATTATTTGCTTTTATTTTGTACCTTTAGGACCACATGATGTTAAATGAAAAATGTTTCGTATTGTGTATCTTTTAACTAGGCCCATGCCATACTCTAGTTTAGCAATAAAAAGCATGTACAGTACAGCCCACAATTACTGCAACGTTCCCACATGTGGTAACTTCGTCGTGGTTGGTGGTAGTAGGATCTCAAACTTGCCTAAATCAACTGTGCCTAAGTTGAAAAATTTTAAGTTGATCTTACTTTACATGCCAAAACATTAACAATCTGTAATTCGAATTTTATCTAAGTCGAACAATATTTCAATGGCATTTTGGATTTGACTTAGGCAAGTTTAACTGTATTATATAATATATAAAATGATAAAACAAATACAGTAAGTGTTCAGTTCAAAACCTGTCCCAATCTCAAATCCATTCAGCTGTTTACATCTGAGCACATGTTCTGCCTTCGTAAACAAACCGCATTACTGCAGTGTATTGGTTAAGAAATTATTTGTCAAAATTAATACAAATCAAACACTACTTTAAATACCTAGTTCTGATAAATCTAGATCATGAACTTTTTTTTAACTTTCAGTTAAGAGTGCAAACCGCAACAAAACCAGGTCAAGGTAAGCTTGTGAACTTCCCACATTAATGAGGGATTTTAACTGAAATTAGCACGAGTTCTGGCTTGTGTTAAAGTAATTGAGGCAGTAATGTACCACTCTATTACAAACCTTGATATCATAAATTCATGATTTTATGAACGTAAAATAGAGATGATACCTAAACGTGTAGATTTGCGTGTATAAAAATAATTTGTACTCTTTGTTATGAACACATTATAATTTATGAAAATTTGAGTTACAGTAGAAACCCTTAATTTCGAACCCTGATTTAACAAATTCCCGATTTTACGAATGTAAAATCAAGGTGATGACGTCATACAAAAATTCCCTATATTTTGAGCGTTTCTTGTAATATTTGTTAATGCTATTCTAAAAAGTGTTACTTGCATACAGAGGAAGATTACCCATGCAATTTTAGGGTGCAAAACTAGTGCTCGCCAATGTGAGTGTTAATAAAAATTTGGCGAGTGATATTCCATCGTGGGCGAGTGAAAAATAAAAAATAAAAAAAATCTGCTCGAATTGTAACTGTTATTATCATGCATACAACATACTATACTGTGTAATTCTCGAGTGAAGGAGGCCCTCTAATGGGCCTCTTCATATTTGGTGTTTATTATGGCTTCACACATGTGTATGCGACAAATTTTACTTCTCCTTTAATCATTGTTTTCAGCTTTAAAAGTCAACATAGTGATTGATTGTTTTATTGAATGATCAATAAATATAATAAACAAGTATCTATGGAAGTTATGTTGGAGTAAAATCCACAATCTAGGTATTTAAGAAGGTAAAAACGTCCGATTAAAAACAAATTTGTCTGGGGCCTAGAGTGGGATCAAAATGCTTAGAAACTGCCTACTATAGGCCCAGGCCCCCTCAGATTTAGCTACGTAGTCCTGTTGGCCTAGCCTAGGCCTAGTTTATGCCAGTGTAAGAAGTGCCAGTGCAAATATATAATAATTTGGGTCAACACCGATCTTACGAATACCCACAATTACGAACGGCTCTGGCCCCGTGCCGTACGTAATTGAGGGGTTCTACTGTGGCTGATGAAAATAACTTCTGTGGTGTACATCATTTCATTTATAAGTGACTTAATGAACATTTTAATTTTTTAGGACGAAGAGGAGGAGGAGGTGGTTATGGTGGTGGAAGAGGAGGAAGTAGAGGAGGGTACGACCGTGGCTATGGTGGAGGCGGTGGCTACGGTGGATCGCGCGACTATGGTGGTGGTAACAGATATGGCGGCGGCGGCGGCAGAAGTGGTTACGGGGGTGGGTATGGTGATAGATATGATGGTGGAGGACAGTGGTAAATTGATCATAATCTTTTCACCATTTATGTTAGCAGTTTCTCAAAAATGGTTTTTGAAAATTTTGGGGTTGGGCATTGGGAATGAAAACTGTACTTACAGTTAATGTTTTGTATTTTAATCAAAGTGTTGCCAACGTAAATAAAAATATTGCATTTATATTTGTAATACCGGCATACAGCTTGTGGTTTCTCCTAAAGATGTACCGTCTGTCATAAGCTAAAAATATTGGAAAATTAAATTCCATATTAGATTTGTTTAATTTTTATATTTATTAACTTTCGATTAAAAATTTGACTGAGGAAACACAGGCAGTTCAGATAATACCTTTAAATTCTATTTCATAGATGCTGAAATTTGCTGCTTGTCAATTCAAGGATTTTTGGAAATCCTTAACTGTCGATAAATCAGCAATTGGGAGTAAAATATTTTTTGATTTTTTTACAGATCTTCATTTAATTTTGAGCGTTATTTTCCCAATTATTCTTTTGCAGACAGTACGTGTTTAACCTATTTAAAAAAAAATTTGTATGAAAGAAAACAATTTTGTAATTTACATCCGGTCTGCAGAAAAAGTTTTTGAATTTTGTTGTATCAAATGTATATCAGTAGATCCTAAGTAATCATTTAATTCGCAGAATTTACACAGGGTTATATTGAAAACAGTCAGTAAGGCATTTTAAGCCATTCTGTAATACAGTGCGCAAAAAATATACTGTAATATATTTGCATAAGATTATTAAAGAAAGGATGATAATTCATTGATTGACTAAATGAACAGTTTATGAATTCTACAATATGCATACTCTATTGGTTATTTTGATCTACTGTTTTTAGACATGTGTTTAAATAGCATAGTCTTCCGGACGATTATTTGCCAGTTGGTATTTTTTTTTAGTCTCCTGCTAGTATTGTACAGTATACACTCAGCTTGCATTTTTCAAACTTATGTATTATTATTCTGTGACAGTTTCCTGCGAATTAATTCTGTGTTGCATGTGATGATAATGTTTTCAAATAAATTCGGTTGAATGTATTTCGGGCAATGGAATATTTTATTAGTAGTGTTTACTATTGACTCATTAGATTGTAAAAAAAAAAAAAAAAAATTTTTTTTCATTAGATTGTAAAAAAAAAAAAAAAAATTTATTTTTGAGCAGTCATACATTGCATGAGGTAGGAAAGCTACAATGATGATAAAGACTGATAGTTTTTAACCATTAAGTTGTACAGGTTTACCTTTAGTCTAAAGCATAGGTGGGCAAAGTGTGACCTATGGGCCACATGTGATCTGGCGGCAATTTTGTTGTGGCTGGCAAAAATATATTAAAGGTCTGAATACTGTCAGCGCCTTAAAACTCGTTATTGTTATAAACACTGACCATGCTCAAACTAAATGGAGTGGGGAAGCACCGCAACCCCCAAGCCATTAACCTAGTACCACACCAAGTACCAGTCAGTCAACTCTTGAGAACATGATTCGAATATATACAGTTGCAGGTCAATATTACTCATGGTCATGGTGTCAAAAGTAAAGAAAAACTTGAATAATCAAAGTAAATGTTATTACAGTAATAAATGTTTTATGTTATTAAATATTTAAAATAATTAGTGTAAATGAATATTGTTTTAAGTCCGATTTATTTTTAAAAATCATGTTAAAAAATAGATTATAAAATATTCAAATTAGATATCCCTAATTACTAGCCAATAGGAAAATTTTTTAAAAAATGGTTAGTGTGGGAATCGAACACACGACCTCCAGATTATTTAGCCAAATGGAAAATAATACAAATGCTATTAAGATGCGAGTTTGCCTCAGAAAATATAGGAGTGATTATTTACCCTACCTGACACACCTGGTTCTTAATTTTTTTGAAGGACAAAAATTATTTTTGATCTCACGGGCCAAATATAATCTTTGTCATGTTTATAGCAGTCGTTATATACATTTGGGTGAAACTCTTTCCTCTAAGATAGGTCTGTTTGAAAGCTGTTTCGGCAATTTCAAATTATACTTTGAATTGTACTAGTGGTCGGCTTGCATCATCAGTTTAAAGGGGATGAGACAAGTGGCCATATATTGCTTTCCTGAGTTCGGGAAAAATACTTCAAAAATTCAAAACGTTGAGATGTAAAGATAATTAGAGAAACAAAACATGATATGATGAGACGGGAAAATCAGGTGGAAACGAGGCTGATCACTTTTTTCAGTTGCTTGGTAGCATTTTCTAACCAACTCATTAATATGAAGAAAGAGCAGCTTCCCAATATAGTGGAACATCCGTTCAAAAGGCATTGTGGGTACACTGAGAGCAATTTTACTGCAACCGCGCGGCGGCGCTATATAGAAATAATAAAGGCGCTGCTCTTGTTCGCTTGTTTCCTTTATTTTCTCCACTTAGTAAAACGTTCAAATTTTACTGCAACCGTAGGAGGGCGAATGTTTTATATATATATATATATATATATATATATATATATGTATATATATATATATATATATATATATATGTATTAATCTTTGATATTTTAATAATTTTTATATGTGAATTATTTATTTATTTTTTTTGGTATTTTATTAAAATTAGAAAAGTTCTAGGCATATCACCGCTGAGTATTTTCAAAGTAGGAATTCCATCTTCTGAATCGGAAGTTATCGCAGAACATCGTCCGAGTGTTTGTTTTATTTTGTAATACCCAATTAGGGTCCAGGAAAAGGCCTTGTGTGATCCCATTTTTTTTCCTTATATGATCACACCTATTCGGGATTATGACAAGCACCCTCACACAGATGTGCTTCTAGCTGCCTAGGCCCTAGTCCTAGGCTTATTTTAAGTAAAACTAGACTTACCTTGGCTTAATTTGGAAATGCAGCCCTTATTTTAGGGCCCTATCTAGTAAGGTGTAGGCCTAGCCTAGTACTAAGTACAGTAGGTAGTGGTTGCTTGATGCTTGATAAAGTAGTGTAATTTATTTATGATTTATGGTTGGAATCCCAGAGTTGCATATATTAGAATGCATCAGTATTTGCACAGGTTCAGTATTCAAGCACACAATCGTGATTATGTATTTATTAACACAACTACTCTTTCATGTTCAACAACTACGCTACTAAAATTGTTTCTAGATACAATAATATTTTGAAACAAAATGACTCAACAAATCAACAATCTAAAATCGAATTATCACTCAATTGTAAAGTATTTGTTGCAACCTAAAATATACACGTCCAAATTCTTGCGATGGAAACATTTCTTTGAGGATGTGAAATTGCAGAAGCCAAACACTGTTATTATTTGTTAAAATGTTTTTTGTCTACAGAAAGGTGTATGTTGGTAATCTAAGCTTTGGCACAACCGAAGGTCAGTTAACTGAGTTGTGTTAACGGGTGCCTGAGGCCCTAGTCTGAAGCCATCCGTATGAGAACTTGAGAAAGAACGTTTATGAATTCACGAAATGCCCGAACTAAATAATCTGTAATTGGTAACTGTAGTATCTTTGGCTATTTCAACTTGAACAGTGTAGGCAATCTGTTGTATGCTGGCCCTAGTTATACAGAAATCTGTTCTTTTTGATACAAACTACTAAGCATCTTTTTTAGACCAGTGTCTTTTTTATAAATCTGAAGTCAGTAGACATTCATTGGATTGTTTCTGACCTAATAAAATAACTTAAGATTTCGACTTTCTCTCATAAGACTGCAATTTTAAAGTTCTCTTGGTTACGAATTGGTTGATAGAAATGGCTCTGCTGTACCCGATTACACACATTTTGTTCTTGAATTTTTTGTAATGTTTGAAAGATAAGATTTATAATAGCCTTTAAAATGAATAATATAAAAGATTGATGATATGCAAAATTGTTTTTTAAAAATAATAAACAACTGTTAAATATATTTGGATAAATGTATTGACTCGCACAGTTCTTGCAAGCACAAAAACAGGGCTGGAAAAAGTGCAAGACCGTGGTCGGAGGAATCATGAATGTCCTGAAAGCATTTTGGGGAAAAAATAAAAAAATTAACTGTTTGTTTATATAGTGTACAGATAATATTTAGTCATGGAGGCATTTTATCAAAACAATTTTTATGGTCGAAGGCACAACAATTTTTTTTTTCCAGGCCTGCATATACATTTCCTCAAGACCATTCAACTTGTGTAATGTGATGAAAAGAATGCCTATAAATATTTTGCAATCTGAAATCTGTTAAATTGTGTTGAGTTATTATAGATAACTATCAGAGGAAGAATAGATTTATTACTCTGTACATTGATTGAATATATAAATTGCAATAATTAATTTGAGTAAGTTAATAAGGGTGATAGTATATTGATGTTCCTTTTGGTATCTTAATTCGATCTATTGATTTTAATGACTAACTTAGTCTAGATTTCAAAACATGCTTGTCTGTTTCACAAAAGTTATCCCTGGAGCTCAAATGAACTGTAAGCCTATATTCTACATATTTTAATTTTTGATGTCTAAAGTTGAGTTGCGTTTCTGAATCTTCATTATTGTCTGTGCAAGTATTCCACTCCCAGTACCATGCAACACTGATTTGTTATTGAGTAAGTAAATCAAATGATTAATACATCCGAGTGGAATCTGCATAGAAACTTACAAGAAAACAAAATAAACTTTTTAATATACCGTATTATTCATATAAGCGCCCCAGGCATTTTTTTTGAGAATGGTTTTTGAGTGATGTTTATTTGAGGGAGGCGTTTTATTTCTGGTTTAAAATGGATACAATACTCGACCAAATGCCCCTTAATGTCACTCTGTAAATGTGGAACTACCACACGTAAGTACCTTCCAAATACGTTGTGTAATTATAGTAAAGACTTGTTGATCCAAATCATGTGAGAAAAAATGTAATTCTAGTAGAACATTAATAGAATGTGTTGAATGAGGTTGCTTCCATTAGAATTTGTAAGTCATTTATTTAAGAAAAAAAATAATACCCCAGGGCATTTATTTAATGGAGACATTTGTTCCAAATAAGGCTCTATTTGGAGTTAGGTGGGGGCGTTTATTCGAATAAATACGGTATACATATTCTCTACATTATATGCTTTTTACAAGGTGGATCATTTACTAGAATAAGTTATGAGTAAAAATTATCTAAAGCATACAAATACTTCCACATGCTTATGCTAATTACTCAGTCTTAGCGACACGATGCTGGTTTTGGAATGGCGTACCACTTATTTGTTAACTTCGAAGTCACTGAAATTACTCCAATTGATGTTCTCAACTCCTGTATCCTTGATTTTATTGCCATTACCGTACTCGGCGATGAAGCGCCCCGTTTGCATAAGCGCCCCCGTGAATGTTAAAATTTCCTTAAGCGCCCCGCTTGAATAAGCGCCCCCTTCTAATTTGAATAAACGCCCCCTCAATAATCCAGTCAAACCTGGGACTGTGGATGTTGGCATGATTTGAGGTGTGGAGAGGAATCACATTCTCCTTTAGTCAATATCAAAATGAGGATATTTATCTTGGACAGATGAGAGCTCCCTGGACAGACTGTATTTCCAACTTTCATCTTCTTACATTTGTCTATAGCCTAGTCCTAGCTCCTTTTCCGACAATTTGCACCTTTAACACATTCTCATCTGAGTTTTCAAGAAAACCTGCAATGATCATGTCGTCCTGCTAATCTCAATCGGCCGATGGCCAACAAGCTAACCACCACCACTAATTTTCATCTGCTATTCTGCTGTTATGTAATACAATCGTTTTTCATTCAAAATGTGCTTCTTGAATTTAATAAGTTGTCATAAGAACCCCTCGATTTTCATCTATTTCCATAAGCGCCCCCTCAATTTCCACTCTGTTTTCATAATCGCCCCGTTCGAATAGGGGCCCCTTTGAATAAGCGCCCCTTAAAAAGTGCAAAAAATATTTGAAGTGCCTGGGCGCCTATTTCGCGCGAGTACGGTACTTACATTTGTATTTCACTATTTTAACATGTTTTAAAAGTTCTGAATTAATATTAGGGGGCTTTCAATTGCACGACGACAGTAGGACGTAGAATGTAATGGAGTCATATGGTCATCTGCACATGCAAGAATGTTGTGCAGAGGATGTACCACTGTAATGCATGAGTGAATCTCTTCTGGCATCGCGTTGTTGCGCAAATCGAAAGTTCCTTAATATTCGGCATCTACAATGCATTGAATGCATGTGTGGTGTTTTCCAATATATGTATCGTACTCCACAACCAAATCTGTAAGTTTAATCTTAATGCTTCTCCTGTAAACTGTCCAATTCTTTTGCAATTTTTGTGATCCACATTCTCTTTTGTGTTGTCCTAAGATGATGGAAGGTCACCAGGTTTATCGGCCAATAATCTTTCAGCTATTTTTCATTCAGTAGTTTTTGTGTTTGTTGCTGTTTTCTTGCAATTAGTCCATTTTTTTTAACAGTTGTTAATTTTTTCTTTTTCTTATAGACGAAATAAGAGCAGAGTTCGAGGAATTTGGCCAAATAAGCGATGTAACAATTATCGTGGACCGTGAGACCGGCCGTAGTCGTGGCTTTGGATTTGTAACGTTTTATGATAAATCGTCTGCTACAGCAGCAATTGATTCTCAAAAACCAATTGAACTTGGTAGAAGGACAGTAAGTTCAATATGATGGAATTCTTTACCTGGCAAATTAAAACTGTAGTTGGCAAAATTCTAAATTTAATTATTGCATGGACCATGCCATCCCAAAACTAGCTTCAGTGACCGGGAAAGGACTTTTCAATTTATTTAAGCTTTAAAATGATGATCATTTATTAAAAACCGACATACATTACTATTGCAAAGTTGATGAGTATTACAGCTTATCTGTAAAGTATACAATGCTGCCACATGCTTATTACTTGCCTTGTATGTTACTTGCGCTTGTTTTGGGATGGCATGTTTCATAATTAGTTTTTCCAGATTCTAATCTTTCAAATGTTTGTTTGCTGAAATTTGTACTACGTACCCTTAGGACCACAGGATGTTGTAAGTGGAAAAATATTTTGAGTCAGATCTTTACTCAAAAAAACAAAAAACCAATTTGATATTTTAATAACTTAACTAAGTGCAGCTAATTAATTTGCTTAAATGGCGTAGCTCAAAATATATCTTGTAAAAACTTAGCAGAAATCATGTTTATACAACTTATTTTTTTATGTATATCTTTTAAACATGCGTTTTGTATGTATAATGATGTAATAAAGGATGTAACTTGAAATTTATAGTCATTTAATTAGGATTTCACATGTATTCATGATGTGTTAAGTGTAATGACTTCAGAGAGCAAACCAGGAAACTGCAGTGGACATTTACTCAAATGCAACAGTGAACGTTTGAAGAATAGACAGGCTATTTTGCCTGATCAAGATTAAGTCGTATGTGAGCAGCACGAGTCAGGTTAATCCTTCCGAATGCATACCAATTAATACCATGCACATCCTACTCTGATTATACAGACCGCGAATGTAGAAAGTCTTGCTATCTAAAGCCTAACTGTATATTTTAGTCATGGTGTAAACAGCAGTACGATTTACCCTTTAAAATTAATCCAGTGCATACAGCTTTAAAGATGTTTTCTTTTCCTGAAAATGAAAAAAAAAAAAGAAATTAATTATTAATAACAATTACTATTTTTACTTTTAGTTGAAAGTCCAAACTGCGACAAAACGTGGTCAAGGTAAGTTTGTGAAGTTTGCCACATTATTAGTGTTTAGCTAAAAGAAGCACAGGTTCTGGCTCTGTGGGGCTTAACTCTTTATTGTTGTCTTATTGCAATTTGAGTATTTGCGTAATTGATCATCAGTCTAAATGTACAGGAGTACTCTGTTACAAACCCTTAGTTCATGAATTATTGATTTTATGAACGTAATCAAGATATCTTGTTTGTAATCACGTTTGTAAAATAGTTAGACCTGAAATTCTAAAAATATAAATATTTATTATTACATATATCCTTATGAAAACATAATTTATGAAAATTTGAGCTACATGAGCTGAATTTTCCATCAATATTGCATTGCAGTATTCAGCACTCCAGACTGAGTATGTTCCAGGACCTGGTGGGACGCTTCTACTGTGCATTCTGCATTCTGTGATGTATTACTGTTTATAATTTCATTTATGACTTTTCATGAACATTTTAATTTTTTTAGGACGAAGAGGTGGTGGTGGTGGTTATGGTGGAGGTGGAAGGTACGAACAGAGCTATGGCGGAGGAGGCGGTGGCTACAGCGGACGAGGATATGGCGGACAGCGTGACTACGGCGGACAGCGTGACTATAGTGGACAGCGAGGATATGGTGGTGGTAACAGATATGGTGGTGGTGGTGGAGGTGGTTACGGTAGTGGGTATAGTGATGGATATGATGGTGGAGGACAGTGGTAGATTGATCATAGGCTTTTTACCACTTGTATTAGCAGTTTCTAAAAAATGGTTGTAGAAAATTTTCGGGTTGGGCATTGGGGACAAGAACTATACCACAGTTAATGGTTTGTATTTTAATCAAAGCATTGCCAACGTGAATAAAAATTCTGCATTTATATTTGTAATACCGGCATACAGTTAGTGGTTTCTCTTGAAGATGTACTGTCTGTCAGTGTCATGAGCTAAGAAAATATTAACATTCTAGATTTGAGTTAATTTTTATATTTAAGTTATTAACTTAAAATAAAAAAAAGTTGACTGATCAAATATTATCCCCATCAATTAGAACAGACGGTTCAATATGGTAAAACCTTTAAATGCTATTTCATTGATGCTTAAATTAGCTGCTAATCAAATTAAAGATTTTTTTAAATTCTTAAATGTCAGTTAATTGGCAAACACTTTCTTAAATCTGTCTGGTGGGAGTCTTCTTGATTTAATGAAATGAGCTATTCAAAGGTTTAATTAAATTTTAAGGGTTACCTTTAATTTCTATTTGGCAGACAGTATATTTTTAACATATTTTTTGCATCTTGTAAGGATAGAGGACAATTTTGTAATACATCCGGTGTGCAGAAAAAAATTTTGGAATTTTGTGGTATCAAATGTATATTATTTCATTCGATAAATTTACACAGTGTTATATTGAAAACTGTTGGTATGGCATTTTAAGCCATTCTGTAAAAACAGTGTGCTAAAAAGATACTCTACAGTATTTGCATAAGTTTACCAAAAAAAGATAATTCAATTCTTTGATTTACTAATTTGAGAATATATGAATTATGTGATATGCATATTGTACTGTTCATTTTGATCCACTGTTTTTAGACTTTTTAAATAGCATTGTCTTCCGGATGATTATTTTCTGTTATTTTAGTCGTCTTCTGCTAGTATTGTATACAGTTAGCCTGCAGTTTTCGAAATTAGTGTATATTCTGTGACAGTTTCCTGCGAATAAATTCTGTGTTGCATGTAATAATAATGTTTTCAAATAAATTCCGTGAATGTATTTCAGACAGTGGGTTATTTTATTATTAGTGTGTGTACTGGTAAAATACTATCATGTCCTTTTTGTAGCAAATTCCATTTAACTAATTTATTCTCAGGCTAACAAAAACAAAATATTCTAAAAATTGTTGGCAGTAGTCATACATATAATGGTGATACAGAACCATCTGTGGCATGACCGCCCTTTTTGTAGTAAATGAAAAATTTCCGTTGCACCTAATAATTTGCCTTGGTTGGAAGGTATATGTTGCTCAAATACCTGTACTGTACACTATAATAGTAGCTGTGGAATTTCAAACAACCTGGATTGGATAAAGATTTATGGGTCGCTTTTCTTGGGTTTTACAATAATTTATCAGTTATCTGACAAGTCTGAGTGGTCTAGGGTCCGACCTTAAGAATAATGTAGCTGAAGGTCCTGATGGAAAAATCATTGCCCTGGGTGTTAGAAAATGTGTAGACACATGAACTTTATGTCTAGGACTAATAATAAATTTCCGTAGTGTCTTTGTCTATTTCCATAATTAGGCAAAATTTTTGTAGCAACTACAGACGTTCCGTAGTATTTGAAGTGGTCATTAAAAATTGCTCTGCAGTTACTCTTAAAATATAAATGTGTGCAAATGAATGTGGTACTAAAAGCATTTATGCTGTTATCAACTTTCCACTATTTTGCAATTGCAAAAAAATAGCATAAACTTGTCATGAATTATACAGTGTACCATTATTGGATACTTATATGTGGCAAAGACAAGCCGAACTAGTCACTTGTAGCAAATCGTGTTTCAGAGAAAATGGCCAGAACATGCTGGAATGTCAATTTGTTAAAAATCTATTTTATTTCACTAAACTAATAACCTTATATGTATACATCATGCTATGCTGTTATTTCCGCCATTTTGAATGTTGAAACAACACTTTTTAAGGATTTGATAGTTTCTGCATGAGAAACGCCCGAAATCATCAACTTTGAAGGCTGATTTCTCATATACCGGTCTTTAAACAGCTGTATGTTATATAAATGCTTATAACTTCATAAGGAATTGTCGGATTTGAATTATTTTTTTACCATTTTGTAGCTCTTATTTTACTCTTTAATAAATGTTAATATAGTACCTTAAAATTGCGACGAGTGACTGGATTGGATTGGCTTGTCTTTGCCACATATACAGTATTAAAGTTTCTAGGGCTACAATGACAAAACATTGAAAATGACTACTCTATGATGCCTCTTTAAAACTTTCCCAAGTTCATTCTACAGTATATACAGTAGGTATCAAAATGCTGGTGGCAATAGCCCCACAAAAGTTTGACAGAATAAGAGTTCAAGGCAAGTGATGAATGAATAAAGTTTGAAATACCTGTATAGAATCAAATGGCTTGTATAACTTTCTTTTTATTATAGTAAGTCGCAGGTGAGCAATGAAGTGTGCGAGTTTAGAAAAGGCAGAGGGTTGGAAACCAGGTGGGATAGAAATATACAGTTGCCTTTAGCTTTTCTAAGTCAGTTTTAATTTACATGCCAAATTGTTTACCATTAGCAATCAAACAGTTTTTCACTGCTGATGGAATTGTGAACAAAAATATGTAGATGGCAGGTTGGGTAGCAAGAACATAGAAAGTATAAATTAGATGCCAATAGAACAGTTCAGAATGAAAAGCGCTGTGTAGGTTTAAAACCAAATTTACGAAATCGTATATCTAATTTTGTCAAACTAGTTTGATTTACATTTTACAACAGTCTGGCAGATTTAAGGACACCCCCCCTATTTCCGCCAACCCGGGTCCCCCTAATTTAAGTCTATGTGGCATTTCCAGCCATCTAGAAGTGCCATATTCTGAGAGTTTGGGGCCAGCAACTATGAAAGCTCGCTCCCCACAAGACTTCAGCTCAGCATGCAGGTATAGCGCAGGGGCGGATCCAGAAATGTCCAAAAGGGGGAGCCGGAAGGGGGGGACGAAAGTTGGGCCGATTGAGACAACACTGTCGTAGGGGGTCCGGGGCATGCCCCCGCAAAATTTTTGTGTTCTAGACGCCCGAACATAACATTTGAGGCATTCTGGGCTATCATTTTTTTCTTTTTCTCTCTTTTTTTCTTTTTTTTTCTTTTTTTTACCTCCCAAAAGGGGGTGCCGGGGCCGGGCCGGCCCCCCCCCCTAAATCCGCCCCTGTAGCGTAGTTCAGAATTCTGAAATGTTCTTGGGGGAGTGATTGTGTAGAGGTTTGTAAGTAATGTGAGGTGTGACAAACAACCAATGAAGGGTGTCAACCAAACGAGCAGCGATTTTAAGTCGAAGCTGTACCCTCCTGATCAATGCATTAGCAAGACCAGCCAGGACACCATTACCTGTACAATAGTCCAGTCTAGATGTATTAGCTTTGAGGAAACATATCATTACTTTTACTCTTGCAAAATTGTGCGATTGGACATAGACCAAGCTGAGAGTGGATATAATTTGATGTCTCGTGGATCCCTTACTAGAAAATGGTAGGACGACTAATTTTCCACTTCTGAAATGGCAAAACTCTCCGTGTCTAGGGGTACATTCCCAAGGCCCTAGACAGTCCACAATTTGTCAGAGGAGATTTCGTTTTTGATTTACACTGTAGTACTGTAAAATTTTCTTTAGGAAGCCTAGTTGATTATAAATTCTTTGGAACCCCTACAATACAGAAGCTGCAATCCAACCAGATCTGACCCCATACAGCCCTGTCTCTTATACACATCTAGATGTGTATAAGAGACAGGTATCGAGTTGTCAACATAAAAAATGTGGATGATAAATATTATATACATCCATTCTATTCAATGTTCTTGTTCCATCTGTTTACTAATTGGCTGTTACATTCATTCTGCTTCCTCCTTCATCTCCACATCGTCCTCAGCCACCACTTGCACAAGTTTCTCTGAATCCTTGAGTTCTGAAAATTTAAGACAATCAGATAGTTAGAAATTAGTTTAACTGATTGATTACAACTCATGAATGAATAAATTTATATTATATAATTCTTTATTGATTTGTATACTGTTTTTTGATGCAGGGAGCTTGAAGTTTTCCACCCAGATTAAAGCCAATTTCATGGCCCTCCACTCACTCTTATTAACCCACTTTTCCATCCTTAAAAACCTCTCTTATTATTTAGAGTTTATTAATGTTATCACCCACCACCCTTAAAATGTCACCACCCCTTAGTTTTCTACAGCTATAACCCTGTCGATGTGAACACCAAAAATAACCCAAGTAAGTCTAAAGACTTGCTTCCAGTGGGGATTTTCTGGTGGTGACTAGTCTGTATATCGGTAGACAATCCCTTACTCTTGCCCTGTACACACTGTGTGTACACAGGCCATTCTTCATGCAGGACCAACGAATTAATGCGTAGCTGCACTTCAACAAAAATTGCACTTCAGCCCTCCAGCTGAAATACATGGAAATCAGTGGATGGAATTTGAATGGGTAGCAAAGGTTCAACAATGGATCTCCACGATTCAGTACACACACAGTGGCTACAACAAGCTATGCTGGCTAAGCTATGCTGCCTCATGGAAAACAAAACGTGTTAAGCCAGGTACTACTGCCATGAGATGAATCCAACCCTGCTCCTGTTAGCGCTAGATGGTGCGACGTCTACAAATTTTGGTGGCAGTCTGGATCGTCATTAACAACAACGAGTTGTACGCACGTTGTGGTATCGGCCAATGACCATACGGCGCAGTAAGTGCCTGGCTTAAATGACCTGGTATGTAGCTGCTTAACTCCAGCTTAACCCATTGTGCCATTCATTAAAGCACCTGTTTCTAAAGAATAGCATTTGGTTTACAACTTACTGGATGCTGGAGGTTTGATAATATGAATGTTTTTCTTGACTTCCTTGATATCTCTCTCCTTCCGTAGTTCCTTTCCTTTTTTGAGTCTGAAAAAGGCAGAAGAAGTTAGCGATTTAATCTTTATGAATAATTGGGGACAATACTACAATAGCATAAAGCTGAAACTACACTACCAAATTCTATAAGCGAAGTACATCTAATGAATTATGAGGGCCACTAACATTTGGGCTTAGATGGAAGGGTCATCCTATAATAAACATTTTTGTTGGTTTTCTACAGTCCAGGTAGGCTTGTAATCAATTCACTTGAGACAAAATTTTACATGGGACATTCTATGTCACAAGGACTTTGCAAGATACCGTAAAACCTCGAATAAAAAAACCATGGTCTTCATTTTTTTTTTTTGAACTTTGGATGGGCTTCTTTTGAAGGGTAATTTTGCGAATTAAAAGCGCTAGAAGCCTTTCCATTGTTGTCGTTTGGATGGCAATGGTTCAACAATAGATCTGCGCCGTGTTACAGGCCTCTGGGACGTCTCATTATCTTACATGGATATTACACAGGTCACATGCTAATTCTATATGGACGCACATTCACTCGGACAGGGAACGTGTGCTAAATTTTCCCTAGCATCATGGCATGCGTGTGTAACAATTTTTCTCTTGTGGGAATCAGGTATTAATTCAGTCTAACCTGTTAATGATGTGTTGGTCCTGTCTCCTCTTCTTAATCTCTTCAACGCGGGCCATTGCTTTAATTGTCTTCTTCCATAATTCACGATCATACTTCACAGGTACATTTCTCCTTTTCTCAAATTCAAATGAATTATCCTATAAAGATTTTTAATAAAATAAATTAAACATCTGGTACACCATGTGAGAAAATATGATTCTGACTCTGAGAATAAAAAAAACAAAAAAACACCATTAGTTTGTTGTTTCAACGTTTCTGAGATTACACCGACTGTCACAGGTGAATAGATAATTTAAATAATTGCTCATAATTTCTAATAGGAAAATGTGATGCACAGTTCAAAGGTTGAAGAAAGAATGTCGGAAAATATTACTTGGACTATTATGTTTTGTATATTAATGGTTTGCTTATGTACCAACTTCTGTATATAAAACTGATGACAGTAGTTTGCCTATATATGGATGCGATATGACATTATTGTGCCCATATATGTGCAGTGCCCATGTATGTGCAATTCACACAAATCTGCTACAAAAAACTGTACTCTCAAACTTTAAGGGACTGGGGCCAACAGGCTTATAATTTACTAGCTACCATTCCAAGGAACTGTTTTTATTACTTATGTGCATATGGGATGCCACGTACGGGGGTAGCAAGTTGGAAAATGTCATTTCCGGTAGATTTCCGGTGGCAGATCCAAGAATTTGAAATAGACAGGCATCAGGGAGAGACTTTCACTAATGGGAGGTCTGTGAATGAATGATTATGGCAATTCTAGATGGATGGAAATTACACATTTATAATTTTTAGAAATTTAGGGGGGAGGGGGAGTTTCCCCCTTGAATCTGCCACTGATCTGGTCAATGAGCTTTTGACATTAATTTTATTTTGCTGCACATTGTGATACAAAACGGCTCTGACTCCCGTGAGACAATTGGTAATTAAGTAGTGAAAGCATGCTAATATTGTGAATTTGAGGGGGATGGGTCACTTTCCGAGAGCTTCTTACTTGTTTGCAGAAGTGCAGGAGGCTGTCCCTGTCCCAATTTCCGGGACACACTCTTGAAATTGGGAGACTTGGGACCCCTGCAAGTACATAAGAAAGATACGCCCTTTCTCATTTCAAAGTCCTTGGTTCAATCATCACCAAAAAACCTGCCAAAAAAAAAAAATTAACGGCCTTGAATTAATGTTGATGTTCTTACCACAGCCAGTTCTTTGCCAGTTGATTTTCGAAAAGCCTTGGTCCATCGTACCTTTCTTGGGTTACGCTTCTTTTTAAATGCTTTGTGGCATTTTGATCGACAAAATCTGAAAATCTTGGGGAAGCAAAGGATAAAAAAGTTGGTGAAATGTAGAACAAAGAAATCATCAGAAGTGAAGATGGTACTTGCATTCAACATGATAGAAAGGCTTTAGTTACTTTATATAAGTCTTTAGTTAGGTCCAATCTTGAATTTTGTTGTGTTATTTTCAATTCTATTCCTCTATATCAGTCGACTAGGCTACAATGTGTTCAAAATTAGTTTTTTCATTGCATATTTAAAAATTTTAATAAGATTAAGACATCAAAATCAAATTGAAATACCGTATTTATTGATGAAAAGAAAAGGGTTTTTGACTCCCTAGCGAAGGCTCTCCTAACTAGCTAGCAAGACGGCCTATGGGCTTACTTATAGGCCTAGCTAGGCCTATGCTAAGCCTAGATAGAAACAGTTTAGTAGGCAAAGGAAGGGTCTACTGTACTCCTCAGCCTGCCTGGGCTGAGTGGGCATTCTTCATTAAACGTCTCCTCCTTCCGACACTACTACTACTAGTATACTACGTACGGCGAGGCCTAGTTTAATATTTACCTTGTTGTCGTTTCTTACAAACTGAATTCCGTGACCAGGATATACGGGTCCGGAGCAGAAATAACACTTTTCAATTCTCATTTTGTTTTCTTAAAAAATACTGTAATTTAAACAAACAGTTTCAAATTATAAAGCAACACCTTTCACCCATCAACTCATTACATGTGAACACGCAAGAACCTATTAAACGTAGAGGGCGCCATTAAACTATCTTACTCAATTCATGCATGAGATGATCACACGCAAGTGACATGCTGTACTGTAGTACGCATACTCCTTCATATTTTGTGCCTCTTGTCATTCGCTAAAACAGGCCTTAAACTGTGCTATTTGAAGGGGTGATAGGAGGACAAATGACAATTACTTGAGAGGAAGCATTGTAATTTTATTTTCCTGTTAGATTCCAGTGTTGTTTTTTTTTTTTTGAATGGCCAACTCAGACTTCGAAGGATAGGCAACAGACAGAGAGCAGTAGAAGAAGGCCTTGACATACAAAATCAACCAACTGGTTGCTATTTATTGGTGGCCTGGAGGGCTAGCCTGAGAAGCAAGGAGGTGATAGAACATAACCGGTAAGTAGTGTCAGCAAATGAAATGAGAGCAGATACTTTCATTTTTTTTATAGATGAACAACAGATATAGAAACATTGCGTTCTACTATTTGAATTTAGATAATGGATTGTAATTAAAGCCTTTTAATTACAATCCATTATCTAAATTCGAATAAAGGAGTCGGGAATTTTAAAGATTTATTTTAGGCCTTAGCCTCCTATAGGCCTAGCCTAGGTTAGTTTATCCTTATTTAGTTAGCTAGGTAGCTAGGCCTCTTAGTCTTACATTTTTTAGGCTAGGCCTAGTTCAGATATGTATCATCAGGCTTGTCTTTTGTTATACCTTATTTTGTGAAATCTTATTTTTTCAACGATCATCAGAAGAGTGGAAAAAAATGTTGTCTCATATTTAATTAAGCAAATAGTTTTGCTAAAAACATTGAATTGGATAACCCACAAAAGTCTGAAAAAGACTTATTTCCAGTGGTGTCATTCTGCTGGTGATTGAGCAGTACACCGGGAGACAATCCCTACATTTTTCCGAATAGTGTACAGCATTCTTAAACATGCACACGGGCCATAATGCACGCAGGACCAACGGTTTAAACGTCTCATTCGAAAGACGGTGAGCTATCGTAACTTGCATTTCGGCCTTCCACCTGAAAGATAAGAACAGCAATGAGAATTGTACCGAGGACCTAGAGATCTTCAGACGAAGGAGAAAATAAAAGTAAACAGTTTAGTAATGGGATGTTAAAATGCTTTAATTTTATATAATTAGAAAGAAATAGTGTACACATCATGTTTTTGGTGATTTCAAGGCAGCGACGGGCATACGTATCAAAATAAGGTTGATCGGCTTGGCTTTACCAAAACCTTAAAAATAACTCTCGCTATCTTAATGCACAACATCTTGGCGTAGGCATTGCCACTTTGTACATGTAAACAAAAACTGTTATTATTTTCTGAAATTTCCATATTTTTGTTGACCAAAAATAAATAATATTTTTGTTGAAATCATCATTATTGGTAGGCGGTGGGTTTGCTATAAACAAGGTATAAAAAAAGTCTTGCCTCACTTGCACAAATAAAATTATACAGCAGTGGATTGTATGGACCTCACTTCTGAAAGTATGTACTGTATTGTTAATAATACAATAAGTGTAGACTGTTTTTTATTCTAAGCGTGTACTTGCTGTAGAGTACGAACAATATTATTTGCAATACAAAATGCAGCTAATGCATGTAGCGCAGTATTTGTTCATATTCACAGCTAAAGTCATTTATGTACCTCTAGTGGATTTAATTGGTGAGCCTACTGTAGGCTAAACTCATTTATCAAACCAAAACTAATAGGTCCATGATCAAACCATCTTGGATAATTGTCTTATTTTTAAAAATTTTCTCAGATGGTTGTTTGCATTAAAAAGATTTTGGGGATAGCAGACTTCAAAGACTTAAGTTGAACAAATTGATTACTCACTAAGGTTAAAGTTCACATTTTAATATCTTGACCTAGCAAGAAATTATTATTTTTTAATACATATGATACAATGATTGATGTGTGTGTTTGTTCTTAGGCCTAGCCTAAGTCTTATATTTCAGTATTATTGTGTGTGTTTGAGTTGGCCATTATTGGAAAGGAAAAAAGGGAGCTTTATCTTCCTTTGAAAACATGGTCAAGAAACAATAAAATTGGTTTGAACAGTACTGTACCACTGCCTCAGTGCCAGTATCCAACAAATATTTTTAATCGAACAATTATTCTTCATCCAACAATTGGGAAATTTGAAAGTTCTGCTAACACTTTGTAACTTGATGCTCAATTTACTACAGGTATTCATCTAATGTACATGTATGCTGTAGCTGTAATTCATAGAATAATTATAAATTTACATAGCAATGTCTGGTAGGTAAAAATAACAACCCTGCCCTATATAGATTGAACTTTGTAATGTATAATTTTGGAAAATAATTTTGTCATGTCTTCTGATGAATGATAATAAGTATATCAAATGGATTGTTTTTGTAATTGGAATTATTTGGAATAAGTAATTTTGTTCTTTATTTAGTCTCGATGACGAAAGTCATTATTAGCCTTGTATGCCACAAAATTTACTCTGTTGTATTATCATCATACTTAATTACAATTATATACAATAAAATACGCAAAAACAAAGAAACTTACGATTACTTATTAATTTTCATTTGATTTCAGTTTTTTCAGCACCTTGTAAGGCAAACATGGAGGAGTCTAGTGAAACTAGTAATCATGCTAGTTTGGTGCCTGCTTCTGGTACTGCACTTGATGAGAAAGGGGAACCTGCAGTTCCAATGCCCAAACAATCACGTTTTAATGTGAAAATTGTTCACGAGCAACCAACAGAAACTCTACCACGGAATAAAGGCCGCATGTCAATGGTTGATAAGAATGACACTTTAAACGAAAGTATGCATGTGACTTTTGGACAGAATACTCATGAAGCTATTCCATCAATTGCTTACTACAGGAATGTTTTCTCAACTACTGCTGAAGCTAAGAGGCGACCAACATTGGCAGAATTGCATGAACCTAAGAGAAAGGTGTGAAATTATATCTTTTATAGTTTAAATTCATTATAATCATATCCCAACAATAATAGATAAAAAGACAGAGGTAAGCTAAGATTTCTTATACCACATTCAGATCGGTTGTAGCAATTGCGAAGCCCAATCGCAATCCACAATCGTGTGTGAAAGCTCACCAATAGTAGTCAATAAGTAATCGATATCGCAATTGTTAGCCGTTGTGATTGGGTTCTACAATCTTTATTACTCCCAATTACCATGGAATCCGATCGAAGCGAATTTCACAGGCACTGATTGGCTAAGGTCAGTCAACATAAGTCTAGCCACCGGAGGCCTATTACCATTTTACCTCCCGTTCCAAAAGATTTTTGTGTCTGCCTTGGTCTGAATTCACTCGTTGGTTGCGAGCAGGAGTGATTAGTTTTGGATTAACACTGGCTACATTGCAACCGATCGCATTTTTATGAGTGTAGTCTGAAAAGTGTTAGTAAACTTAGTAGTTTTATTTTAGTCATGAGAAAAAAAATCCTGGCCTATACCTACTGTATGCAAATTAAATGAGATTTCAACCATAGACCTATAGTGGCAAATATTTTGGCAAATCACCATTGTTTGTTTGAAAAAAATTCATAGTATATAGTTGTTTAGACTGAGTATTATTATGGATAATGCAATGATTAACTTGAAATGCATAGGTTTATGACAAAGCATTTTGAATGACTGTGATTGGTCTGTTCTGCTAGAAACATTATTCATTTAAAGTTAATGATTTCACCATACATCCTCATGGTTTAATCTTTGGTCTTTGGTATACTTTGTCATAAATCAGTAGTCGATCTTAAACTTGTTAAATTTTGCTTGTGCATTGGATTATCTAAATTTATTTTAATATTTTCTTTGTAACCGTCTGCAAACTTGTAAAAAATCTCATTACTTACAGTATTAGTTAAATTATTGAATAAATTCATTGGATCCAAACGATAAAAAAAGAAAGAACCTTTAAAAGAACCCTTATAGTACACACAAGTATTAGTTGAATTGTCAAATAATACGAAAAATTTAAAACTATAAAATTGGAAAGCATTTCCACCAAACCACGTTTATTCTATTCAACTTTGTAAATTGATAAGTCTATTTCATGAATACTTACCTGGTAAATCGACTAATTGCCATTGTTCCCGAAATGGAACACCCCTTCGAAAAAAAAAATAGAATAGTCTAACCCAGAGTGCCACATACAAACTGTCTCCCTAACAATCGTCCTCATTCCCTATTTTTGTTCGCGTCATTGGCAACAGCTCCTGGATTAATATACGATTTATTTATCACTTTGACCTTTGGATTTTTTAACGGCTATATTCTATTCGGTAATTTAGTATTTTTTGTTTGTTTTCAGGATGTTGAGAATTCATCACCTGAGGACCAAGAAGTGGGCAATGTTGTCCAGTTTCAGGGTAGTAAATTTGGCTGGATCAAAGGTGTTTTGGTAAGACATGGTTGATGCTTTTTAGTTCAGCAAGTTTTGTGATGTATTGAGAAGAAGCAATATGGGGTTTGTTGTCATCCCAAAACGCATCAGTGACCAAACAAATAAAAATTATTTTATTAATATATTCTTATCCTCCACATTGTAAGCTTTAAAATGATAGGTTGTTTTCTGGAATCGGATTACTATTACCACAGTTATGAGTAAAGGTATTATGGCATTTCTGTACTAACGTATTCAATACAGTGCCGCATTATTATGCTAATTACCCGGTTTAACATTTAGCGACAGTACGCTGGTTTTGGAATAGCAAGCCTCATATGAGGGTGCTGTCTGCCTGACTTACTTTTGCTATATCACATTAATATATTTAAAAATAAAAATACATGTTTCTGTTCTATAGTAGCGAGACCAATTCTTACAAAACTACCAGTGAAGAAGGAACGAGACCTGGTCATGTAGTGATGGCCATGAATGCTCCCAATTAAAACCATCCTGGGTCTCAGAAAATGTGATTTGTAAACAGCTTTTTTTCTTTATGTAAATTGGTCCTTAATTAATATTATCTTGCAGGTCATTCACATGTTACAGTGTTCTTGATACCTAGAAACTTTCCAAGCTCAGAGGATTATGTATAAAATTAGCTATTAGTCATAATTCAAACTGGATTAAAATGACAGAAACAATTTTTTTTTCCAAAAACCATAATTTCATAGTTCTCCATTCCAAAGGAAAGGTAGAATTATTTAAAATATTGGCAAAACCTGTTTTTAGTTTAAGTCAAAATTACTTACTGCTTGTTTTTTTGTTGTAAAGAGCATTGAGGCTTTTTTTCTGTGGAATGTGCTATAAAAGAATGAACTTATTTAATATTATTCTTATTAACTTTTCCAAAAATTATTACAGTTTCTAAGAGGCTGTGATTGTCATGCTTTTCATTAAATATTAGTGGTATGGTCAGTTGTGTATTCAATGAGGAAGGTGCACTGATGGGTAGATGTGGGTTAGAGACAAAGACCAATTAAATAACATTATAGGCCTGTACTTTCAAAATTAATCTATTTTCCCCGCACACAGGTACGATGTCTTCTGAATATTTGGGGCGTGATGTTATTTTTACGTCTAACCTGGATAACAGGCCAGGCAGGAGTTGGTGAGTTCATATATTTGCATATATTTGGTGATCGCTTTACAAGCGGGTCACCTCTTGTTATTGTCACAGAATCTCTTTTTAAAATTCTATTTCCTCCCATTTCTTGTTATCACGATATCTCAAAATCGCCATAAGCTACGAACAAGTCAGCTTCAACGAATATTTGGCTTGGCTTGGAATAGTCACAATAAAGTTTTCAATGTGCTCTGTCATGCGTAATGTCATCTACGCGCAATTTTGCATTTTTACATTATCGATTATCTCTTCCTAACAAATTAACATTTTTCTAAATCATATTTAGTGGGCATAAAGTTTGAATCTTGTACTGAAATATTTTGGGTACGAGTCACAATGTGCGTGCACGCATGTGTCGAATTTTTGAAATGCTCAAAATCACTTTTTGACTAAAGTAGAGCATATATAGACACATCAAGACATGGGCATACATAAGATTAATATTTATATTCAGTTTAGAAGAAGCAATAAGAGACACCCTAGTGAAAAATTGATAGCATGCACAAGTGATTTAATAGATACAAAAAGAAAAGTTTATCTTACCGTGGTGCTATTCTCTGGAACACACTGGATGAACATGTTAGAGATTCTTCAAATGTTAAAATATTTAAAATGACAACACAGCCTTGTAGAATAACACCCTCTGGGTGAAACAAGCTTTCCGTGTAAAAATTAAGTTTTAATAATAATAATAATATGCTATATTTATAATAAATAGCCAGTCACTATTACAAGATCATGATTGTAATTAAATCAAATATTGTTGAAGCATGAACTAATAAGTACTACTTATACCATGATTAAAGATTACCAAGCAAGATTAACATTAAGCAAGAATTAATTAAAAAAGTGTCTATTTAAAGATACTGTGTTTTAAAGAGTACTTAAATCACAAGTTGGAACTATGAAAACATTCACAAATTGATACTATCTGTGTTTAAAACAAAAAAAGCTTTCACTTTCTGTTGAAAACTTGAACAAGAAATTGGCTTATCTTTGTGACAACAGCTTTATTAATAAGGGGCCGTTCACAAACATCAACATTTTCACAAGTATGTGCTAAGGGGATTTGGTAGACTCATTTGTTCACTTTCACATACACTGCAGTATGCATGAACATTTTTACTCAAAATAACATACAATATCTAAAATAATAGATTTTTATTACCAGTTATAATTGCAGCCATGGATATAATATACATTTTTATGTAACAAAGTACAGTATTTTAGTTGCCTTCACAAAAAATTGCAAATCAACATTTTTTATGTACACTTTTAGGAAGGGAGTACCGAAAAAGAGTACTGTTTGTACATTTGCAAAAAAATTTGACAATTGTAAACGACCCCTCATCCGATTCTTATTTTCTTTCATTGAAACTCAAATTGGTAATATTATTAATCAATTTCAGAATTTTTTTTAAAGTAAACTTATCTTGATTTATCAAAAAAATGTTTTTGTCTAATTCTTATTCAAAGTTAACATATTTTAGCCATACTGTATATGATCAATTAAATATTTTATATTTTTTAAGATTTTTCACATTTTACTACCAATAGTATCTCTAATTTTGCTTATTTCTCAGCCACTTTTAATAGTGTTAATTTGATTGAATGATGTTATACTGTCCTTTTTTTTAAGGATGCGCTACGATCATCATTCTAATGTCAACAGTTGTCACAGTTTTAACAACATTGTCAATGTCTGCGATCTGTACTAATGGCCAAGTGAAAGGAGGTAAGAATCATTAACATTGATTTACATTCACATGACATTGTGTCATCACAATGTCAGCCATTGAAATCATCAATTTGGGTAAATATTCATGTCTATTTTGTGAATACTTACTGAATGTATTGATATGTACAGTAAGCCAGATTCCCAATAGGTCTTACTCATAAATATAATGGAATGTCTCACCCAGACGTATAATGCATAAACCTCTTGCATAACCAGCCTCAATTTTCATTTTTTGGGATTGAACATCATGAATGATAAAGGCATTTTAGCTTTAAATATTTGTATGTTATATTTTTTTTATTGTCTTAAGCGATCTTTCTGCCTGTTTATCTGTCAATTTATCTACATTATTACTTGAAATGACTAGAGAACTGATAATCCATAATTACCTTATGATGGTCCGTGTACTATCTAATGCTATGTAAATATATCAGAAGTAAATAAAAGTTGATAAATCAATAACCCACTCAAAATCAAAAGATAATATTTTATTAGTACATCATAAAACGTTTGAAATTTGAATTCCATCTTAATATAGAATACAGTAAACAGTAGAAATATGATTAAAATTACCTTAAGATAACATCCAGACTGTATAAAGTTTATGGTCTGCCTATTTGCAACCTACCTTCCTGTCACAGTGTATGGTTTCTCTCTGTATTGCATACCTTTTTATTGTTATATGAATTATTCATACGTACATATAATTACTTCAAATTCATGTATTGTACTATTATAATTATTCAATATTTATCTGTGTTTTAACGCCGCCTTTGATGACTTAATTAATTTGAATTGGATTCACGAAAAGAAATGAAATGCAGTCCATATGTACAATATTTACAACTTGTTTAATTTCACAGCACTCTACATTGAAATGAATAAATAGAGTAAATTAAGCAGTGTGTTATGTCGATGTATGATAATTACGCATCAACATTTTGAAAGTTGCATAGCTTTAGCGAACTAAGTGCTCACTACTACTAGTAGGTGTTTATAAAAGATTGTAATTTTAGTTTTCCATATTATAGATCATTTTTTTTAAATTCTTACAATGCAATATTACTTTTTTCCTAAAGAAAATCAATCAATTCTAATTTATTTACATTTAATTTTCTTTATAATATATTTTATTTTATTTTTATCATTCAGATTCGATTCTTTCTTTAAAAAAAAGATATTATTTTGATGTTGAACTATAGTAGTTTTATGTATTAATTTAAATTCTTTTTAATGTTTACAATTCTTAATACCTACTGTACATACATGGTCCCTTAGTTGTCAAGCTCTGCCAAGTTTTTTGGGTTATTCCTATTTTTAAACATTTCTGTTAATTATATGAATTTTGAAAATAATCTACAAATATGAAAATGATGATAATAATAAAAAAAAGAACAAGACAAGAATCTCTTTATTTAATTATTCGTGTGGAGTCGTGTGGTAGACTTACATGATGGATTCCCTTCATCCATCCATCACCTGTTCCTCTTCACACATTGCAATAATGTACGTCGTAAAAGTGAATAACGCACCATGTTTCCTGAACGTGTATGAACTCGCAGCTATATCTCACTCAATGTCTACCTAACTGGTAATTAAATTTTGGAGGTCAACCTTCTGAATAAATATGGGAATCTTAATCACACCACATTTTCGCAGAATTATTAGATTCCGATTAGATGCATCCTTTCAGAAACGTGTTACATTGGTTATAAAAAAAATGTAAGCCATGTTTAAAGGTGATGACACTCTCAACTACTCAGAAGAGGGTTAGCTAATAATCAGGAGTTCCTTTGGAAGTTTATAAAATAGTATTTTTTTGTAAATATTAAAGTCTATGGAAATTTAGAGTAGCCTAAATAAAGTAATTGAGTTGTTTAATGACAATGTGAGATGAAAACATTTTGCAACTCTAATGCCCTGACAACACAATAACATTTTCTGTGATGAATGTCCATGATTTGCGCATATGGGGCTTGCCATGCCAAAAGCATTAGTGACACTGAACTTGAAAATTAACTTGTTAATATGTTCATATCCTCAAACTTATCGGCTTTAAAATGATGAGTCATTTACTAGAATCGACTTACTAATTGCCAAAATTAAGTATTACAGCTTCTCTGTACTAAAAGTATTTCGCCACATTCTTTGACTCAATACAGTTTTTTTTTATTAGTTCATCATCCTTGCATGCATGCGTTCTGTGTTATTAAAAAAAATATTTGTAAAAAAAATTTTTTTTTTGAAATTTTTTTTTAATCCTTTAAAAAAAAAAATATATATATTTTTACATTTTTTTAATTAAATGATTAGTAGATAGTGTTTGTATTATCTCAATCATGATATAATTTGAACAGTGAACAACCCAAGGGTGATATTTGTCTTTAGCAAAATAAAATTAAAAAATGCCTCCCTCCCTCACCACATTTCCAACCTAGATAATGTTATAAACTAATATTTTTTTTATAGGGCCTTAATGATTTCTAACTGCACACATTTTGCTAATTTATAGTGTCAACTCTATACAGTCTTGAGACTGATTTCCAAAATCTGTTTACCAAGTATGCACACAAATGACATTGCACTCTATTGAGCTGTAAACAACAATGTAATGAACAATTTGAAATTATGGTTATAAATAAAATAATATAATAATTATTTGGCATTCCTAAATATATATGCTATATCAAGAAAGAGGCAATTATATTCTTCTTCAACAAGGGCTTTATATTTAAAAAATAGGTAAGATTTTATGAAGTGGTCCTTTATTTAGAATGGATCTAAACGCAAAACTACAAAAAAAGTAAATGTATTATAAACATTGTGAAATGAATGGAAGCAACATGTGTTGCTTTCATTAAGGACAATTTATATTTACACTTGATTATATAAAAGTATCTATCAGAATACTATCTAAAAATGCAGTGATTCTCTCAACTTATCTATTCAGTAATGTAGAAATCAATCATCTCCCACCATTTTGACTGTTGCAGTGGGGTATGGATTTATTGCAGTTTATTCCATAAATTGCTCAATTTTAAAATTTGAATTTTGAATGAGTAGCTCAGTTGAATTCTACAAATACTACTTTTAGGGGGGAAATGCATGAAAAGATTGACATTTAATTCAGTACAGTATGCAGTGTGGAAAAATAGTCATTTGGTTTGCCATTCCTACATATTATATGACATGCTGTCAGTTTGAACCACCTTTTTTGTGGGGGAGGGTAGGTGAGGGCGCTTGGAAAATGGATTTTCCTGTTATAAGACCATTTCCATAATTGGCCCAATGTCATCTTCAATAATAAGTTCATACTCAATGAACTACAGTATGAGTTTTAGATACTACCATATGCATATCAAATTTTTATAAAAATCATATACTTTTTAAAATAACATACTAATAACTTGTGGTATGTGTACCAGAAAAATTGAGCTTACAATTCACGTCAGTTGGAGTAGGTGACTTTGAATTCCATACCATTTTTGTCATTCAGGCTTATCAAAATGCCCAAAGGCAGATGATGTATATGATATGTAATTATTTATGTTCATTTGCAATGAGCCAGAGATCTACGGCTGATGCGGAATCTAGGATTGCAGTTCAAAGAGTATTCAGTGACTGCTGTCATCTGTATTAACATGTTCAAGCCAAATCATGAGAGCTAACTATTACAGTAGTAGAATACACAATGACAACATAGAGTACACAACAAGAATGAAAGTTCGAAGTACATGATAATTATATGTATTCTATTAATTGTGATTTGTTTATAAATGATATTGTAGTACTTATATTTCAGACATATCAGTCCATAGTACAGAACAAAAATAATAAGTCATAAATATAAAAAAGTCTATATCATCCTAGTACAATAGCTCATTCCATTTCCAGTTAGCTATCTGGCTCCAAAAACTGTGACTAATTCATAAAATGAAAGAAATCCTAAAGAAACGAACACAGTGCTTCGGTCGGTGTAACAAC
>NW_022717449.1:1037482-1040267 GCF_011630105.1 Anneissia japonica | reverse complement strand
CCACTCTAGGCTGCGATATGAGTGATGTGTCATTGCATAGCCTACCAGAACCCGTGAAGAGGGAGATATCGTGTCCAGGCTTAGCTAGGCTGTACGAATGGTGCATGCATATGGTGACAACTTGAAGATAGGCCGACATGCGTAAATCGAGAAAATTTTTTATTTTAGGGCACATAGAAAAAAATATTAGATTATCACTCTTTTTGTGATGAGGGCGGGCAGTTTTTTTTTTTTTTAAAGGGAACAATAGAATATTACTTTTTTTTTTATTGATGAGGGCGGGACTGTTTTTACAATATCTGGCAAGAATTTTGTAAATATTGTGTATTTATAAACTGGTTTAATTTTATTGTTTTTTTAAGAAAATGTATTTCCATTTAGGAAATTGCATTGTTTCTTTAAGCTGTTGAAAAAATTTTTGCAGGAGTGATAATCTAACAATTTTTTATAGGGTAGGTCGCTAATTTTCGACATTACTAAAAACATCGTCATTTTCGGACTTTTGGACAATACAATTACAGGAATCTAAATTTTAACAGATGCACATGTAACTCATACCTTTCAACTACCTGTCTCTTATACACATCTAGATGTGTATAAGAGACAGTTATTACAATGATAATAAAAATACATTGCCACATGTTTAGAGCACCAAATAAAGCTAAAATTCATCGTATTCATCGATTACATAATCGCTTCTTGCGCTACATCAGCCACAACCATAACCACAACATTCCTTACATTCAATCTCCGGAGTCCCGTAGGCAGTATTTTGATCTTGTTTTTTTATATAAATGTGTTAATTCCTTTTTCGATTGCGATTTGTTAAGTAATTTTAGTCTTAGAGTCCCCAGTCAGCGTCTTAGAAATAATCCAACTTTTCATATTCCCTTTAGTAGACTTAACATGCTTAAAAATGGTTTTAATAGTAGATTAAGCTTAGCTTATAATTCTCTTGTTTTAAGGAATCCTGATATTGATATTTTTAGTGATAATTTCTCTGTGTTCCGTAACAGTGTTAGAAATATTTTACATATTAGGCCCACTTAATCTGATATTATTATCACATTGTTATTATTATTATTATTGTTATTATTATTATTATTATTATTACTTTTTGTATTTATTTTTGTATTATTCACGTTTACTATATTTATGTATCCGTTTGATGTTTGTGTTCCCTCCTGTAAGTTGCGAATTTTATGTTTGCTGTTGGCTGGGATAATAAATAAATAAATAAAAAATAATATTTGTGAAAAAACAATTTTTCTTTTTGAAATTTTTTTTTATCCTTTTAAAAAAAATATATATATATTTTTTCATTTTTTTAATTAAATGATTAGTAGATAGTGTTTGTATTATCTCAATCATGATTTAATTTGAACAGTGAACAACCCAAGGGTCATATTTGTCTTTAGCAAAATAAAATAAAAAAATTTCCAACCTAGATAATGTGATAAACTAATATTTTTTATAGGGCCTTAATGATTTCTAACTGCACACATTTTGCTAATTTATAGTGTCAACTCTATATAGTCTTGAGACTGATACAGTGCAGTAGTGTTTGTGGAACACCATAGGAATCCATACTTGAACCACTTTTTTTTTCTTTAGTTAATGATTTTCCAAAATCTGTTATACCAAGTATGCACACAAATGACATTGCACTCTATTGAGCTGTAAACAACAATGTAATGAACAAGCTGAAATTATGGTTATAAATAAAATAATATAATTATTTGGCATTCCTAAATATATATGCTATATCAAGAAAGAGGCAATTATATTCTTCTTCAACTATGGCTTTATATTTAAAAAATAGGTATGATTTTATGAAGTGGTCCTTTATTTAGAATGGATCTAAACTCAAAACTACAAAAAAAAGTAAATGTATTGTAAACATTCATGTGTTGCTTTCATTAAGGACAATTTATAATTACACTTGATTATGTAATAGTATCTATCTGAATACTATCTAAAAATGCAGTGATTCAGGGCTCGAAATTCACGCTAGCAAACTAGCAATTTGCTAGTAGGTTTGTCATAATTGCTAGGTAAAAATTCACAAACCAGCAAATTAAAAAAAATGATTGCTAGTTGAAATATCTATACAAAATATCTTGTAATTAGCCTAGTATTAACTAAAACTAGACTAAACTGATCTACAAAAACTAATACAAATTTTATTAAAATTATTTATTTATTTTTTAATTATGAAAATCGACTAAAAATGCCTATAATCGACGAAAAACGATCGTTTTTTTCATATTGAGCACAAGATGTGAAGTGCGCCACCAACATTAATTTTTTTTAAACCTTGCATTGCTTGAATTGCATGCATGCAACAAGCTAAGTAAGCAGTGTGCAGAAAAAAAAAATCGCTTACATGTGTTTGTTGACGGAAGCAATCGGTAGTTAAGGCGAACATATTTAATTTGGTTCTTTTTAGATAATAAACAATGTTTCAGATAATATGATAATAATAATTTACTATGAAGCTTAGACAAATAATAGGTTACAACCTAGGCTTCAATTGGCAGATGTTTTATGCCTAGCCTACTAGACCCTAGCCTAGCTAGTCTGGCTAGGCCTAGTACTGTAGTAGTAGACCTCCTAACCTAGGCCTAGGCTAGGCCTACTACTGCAGCAGCGGCCGCCAACAAAACGTCTAGCCTCAGCTTTAAAAGACCAAGGCCTATCAAAATAAATATTTTACAAACAAATCTTTTATGTAAAATTGATTTTCTGTTATGGCCTTTTTCTGTCAAAGATTTGGCTTGCTACC
>NW_022717449.1:997892-1036826 GCF_011630105.1 Anneissia japonica | reverse complement strand
GATATGATAATAATAATTTACTATGAAGCTTAGACAAATAATAGGTTACAACCTAGGCTTCAATTGGCAGATGTTTTATGCCTAGCCTACTAGACCCTAGCCTAGCTAGTCTGGCTAGGCCTAGTACTCTAGTAGTAGACCTCCTAACCTAGGCTAGGCCTACTACTGCAGCAGCGGCCGCCAACAAAACGTCTAGCCTCAGCTTTAAAAGACCAAGGCCTATCAAAATAAATATTTTACAAACAAATCTTTTATGTAAAATTGATTTTCTGTTATGGCCTTTTTCTGTCAAAGATTTGGCTTGCTACCAATGCAGTTTTTGAAATCTCTGGCCTAGCCCCTAGCTAAGCCTGCCTAGGCTATCTAGGCCAAGGCTAGTCTGGCAAAAAAAAAAAAAAAACTCCCCCCTGCCCCTGAATATTTCTGAGGGTGTGACAATAAACAAGTATATTTTTTTAAATTTTCAAAATAATATGATATAAAATTAATATAAAATAAATTTTATTTATAATTATATTATTTTGAAAAATTCCAATAAGCAGTACATATTTAATATGAAAACAAAATCACAGATACAAAATAAAAATTAAATGAATGATAAACTTAACTTATTTTTAAAAATAAATTAAGTATAATATTAAATTTTTATTTTGTATCATGATTTTTTTTTCTTCATATTAAACATTTTCTGACACTGAAGTGAATAAATGTACAAGGTATAGAAATCGATTTTTTATACTCACTTGGCTATTTCTTTGTGATATTTATTGTACTACACTCACCATAACAGAAAATATTATATTAAAACATTTAACACACAAATCTATAGAAGTACATCATTAGTTATTTTCATACAATTTATTTTACGAAAATAATATGTTGAGTTGGTATCAATATATTTTACTAGTTGAGAAGCTCATTTTGCTAGTTACATTTTTAACAACTAGCACATTTTATCAATAGTTTGCTAGTGGCTGAAAAAGTAAATTTCTAGCCCTGTGATTCTCTCAACTTATCTATTCAGTAATGTAGAAATCAATCATCTCCCACCATTTTGACTGTTGCAGTGTGGTATGGATTTATTGCAATCTATTCCATAAGTTGCTCAATTTTAAAATTTGAATTTGAATGAGTAGCTCAGTTGAATTCTACAAATACTAATTTTAGGGGTGAAATGCATGAAAAGGTTGACATTTAATTCAGTACAGTATGCAGTGTGGAGAAATAGTCATTTGGTTTGCCATTCCTACATATTATATGACATGCTGTCAGTTTGAACCACCATTTTTTGTGGGGGAGGGGAGGTGAGGGCGCTTGGAAAATGGATTCTCCTGTTATAAGACCATTTCCATAATTGGCCCAATGTCATCTTCAATAACAAGCTCATACTCAATGAACTACAGTATGAGTTTTAGATACTACCATATGCATATCAAATTTTTAAAAAAATCATATACTTTTTAAAATAACATACTAATAACTTGTGGTATGTGTACCAGAAAAATTGAGCTTACAATTCACGTCATTTGGAGTAGGTGACTTTGAATTCCATACCATTTTTGTCATTCAGGCTTATCAAAATGCCCAAAGGCAGATGATGTATATGATATGTAATTATTTGTGTTCATTTGCAATGAGCCGGAGATCGACGGCTGATGCGGAATCTAGGATTGCGGTTTAAAGAGTATTCAGTGACTGCTGTCATCTGTATTAACATGTTCAAGCCAAATCATGAGAGCTAACTATTATAGTAGTAGAATACACAATGACGACATAGAGTACACTTATATGTATTCTATTAAAATTTGTGAGTTGTTTATAAATGATATTGTAATACTTTTATTTCAGACATATCAGTCCATAGTACAGGACAAAAATAATAACAGTCATTAATATTAAAAAGTCTATATCATGGCTAGTACAATAGCTCATTCCATTTTCAGTTAGCTATCTGGCTCCAAAAACTGTGACTAATTCATAAAATGAAAGAAATCCTAAAGAAACGAACACAGTGCTTTGGTCGGTGTAACAACATCCTGAGTGAGTTGTTATAAAACACATGTAGTAAGTCATGAGTAGTTTTACATTTGTAATTGGACCATAAAGTAATGTAATAGAAATTAGTACAGAAAAGAACTAAAAATGTAACATTTTGCAAAAAGAGAACAATTAATAAATTGTTTCAAAATTAATAAATATTCAACCTAACACATAAGGACCTGCTCTGCTGCATGATATCATTATCATCTCGCATTGTCTCACTAATTAATCAGTTCTTTATTCTGTTTTTGTTCTGTAGTTTTCATGTTTTAATTTTAAACTATTTTAGCTAATTGTTACTGAATTGTTATTATAGTTACTTTTGAATTATTATATAGTAATTTAGAGCCTTGTTATTAACAAAATTAATATAACACATAACAAAATTAGTTTGATGTCATTACTTACAGCATTGTGTTGGTTTGTGTTATGTTTATGTAGGTGTGTGTGGTGAAGTTTGTGATTCAGTATTTATGTGGTCATTATATTGTAATGATTATGTGGGTGTGTGTTGTTATACTATACTGATTGAATGCGTGGAAATGGAATGTGTAGTAGAAAAAAATAGACTGTTGTCTTAAATCAATTTTCTTTTTTATTGACTGCCATAGTTTATTAGTAGTCTGTATTGTGATATTTTCTAGTATTTGGAAATGTTTGTGGGTGCGTGTTGTGATATTGGTGTGGGGGCTATTTTATGCTTGAGTGCATTAGTAAGCATTAATAAGGAACATAATTGGCTGCCTTTGAGCAAATCACTTTCTAACTATAGACAGTCACTCCATAGAGTACATACCTCCACCATGTGCCTGAATACAGTACTAATAATACATAGGATGCGTATAATTATTTGGTGAAACTGCAGCATACCCTCAATGAAATAATGGAATCACCCATTATATACAGGCACATTGTTTTCTTGAGTGCTGCAGAATACCCACAAGAAAATAATTGTATCGCCTGTTATATTCAGGCAAATTTTCAGACAGACAGACAGCAGTTAATACATAAACTCCTTGGCGGAGGTAATTACTGTAATATTTTGTAATTAGATGAAAAATAAAATCCCAGTATTCTCTGGCTAAACAAAAATAAAAAATTACATCACTTACATGTTTATGATTAGATTAAAACAACTGGTCTATTGTTTATTATTAAATTAATAGAATATTCATAGGATATGTCAATAATAAGTAATTAAAGTTTCATACTCTACTTCTTTTTTTCTTTTCAATTTTCTAGGTGGCGCCTACTACATGATATCTCGTAGTCTAGGACCGGAATTTGGTGGTTCGATTGGACTAATATTCTCCTTAGCCAATGCTGTGGCTGTTGCTATGTATGTTGTAGGATTCTCAGAAACAACAAGAGATTTACTACATGTAAGAGGCTTCATTTATTTTTATCAATATTAGGAATGATATAAAAATGAGTTATATTTATGCATTTCTGTAAATTATAAAGTCTGTAAATCGTTGATAACTTAATATAATATTATAATCATTTAAATGACCAATGGAACGCTCTCATTGAATTTTTACCATCATATAATTTTTAATAAGTGTGATACATTTAATATGGGATAATTGATAGTGGGTGTCAGATGATGGAAAGTGTTGAGTTATATCTGGTTGTCATGACCTCTAGAGATTGCGTCATTATTTTGAGTACTTAAAATACCAAAGTATTACCTTGCATTATTAAAACATAGAAACAGATAAATCATTTCACATGTCAGTATCTAATGTGTGAAGGTTACCTAGTTCTACATAATGATTTCATTAACTGAAATAGCTTACTGCCATGGTAACAGAAGTCGTTTTCTGCATATTCAATGTAGGGACTCTAAGAGATGTCAATTCATTTATTTAAATACCACATTTTTATATTTCCTTTACTGGTGTTTTACTTTATTTTACTTCCAATATATATGACACTATAAAGCAGCCTATAAGTTGTAGAAGGAGTAATTCCTCAGGACAACATTTTAGATTGACTTTCTACATAAATAGATAATTAATAATAATTAATAATAGACTTATATAGCACATATATTTAAGCCCTGTATCTATCTACTTCACATTGTCATTACATTGTTGAATTAAACACCTATAGAACAAAAATTCCCTGGGGTGTATTCGATAACATTGCAGCAGCTACATCAATGCATTTGGGCATTTAACCCTACCAGGTACCCACTTGTACTCTTTGGTGGAGGGAAGCAATGCAGGTAAAGTGCCTTACCTAAGTACACAAGTGAAATGCACAGTGGGGGATTAAAACCACAACCTCGATGTTGGAAAATCAAACTGTTCCTGCTGCCCCAAACTGCTACCAGATAAAATAAGATATTTATATTTTTTGTAGAAAATTTCAAATCTTTGACTCAAATGAAGTGATAAAAAGAAGCAGTAAAGTTAAATAATCTCATACCTTATGATTTTTCTAAATCTAATTTCCTGTTGTTGATTCAAAGAAGTCTTGTCCTAGGTCATTACTAAATGTTTGTTATCCATCGATATAATAAAGACAATCACAGTAAAATAAGAAGAAATTAAATTCTTGTGGAGTAAACAACTAGAATTAATATTCCTTGTATGTTGCCTTAATGCTAAATATAAACTTGTCTTGATTTTATTATTCTCAGGAAAGTAGAAGATGTGAAAGTGATAGAATACCGGTATTATAATTCTGTTTTTTGTATGTCATATGAAAACTATTTCTGTAGAGCTAATAAATGCAATTTCTTAGTTTGTTATATTAGCTGTGACTTTATAACTTTAAGTTGAAGACTAAATTGACTAGTAGGCAATTAAAATGAGGTTTGTAGTAAAAAAGGCTGTGAAACAGAGAAAACTTAAATTTTTGTGATGTGTTTAACACGCTGACTGCTAGACCTTTTTTAAAGTTCCTTCCCGCAAAACAAGTTTACATGTACAAACATACTTTTTTGAACTTTTTATCTAGTCATATATCATCAAAATGATGTGTTTAATAAATTGGTGGAAAATATTAGGAGGTGAGTAAACTCGTTGACGGCTCTGTGATAGCAGTTTTTATTGACTATGCCAAGTGCGAGTTATCTCATCCACTTTTTGCATGGGTTGCTATATGTTCAAAGGGCGCCCCCACTTGTACCATTTGAGTGTACTACGGGCAACATAACACAACAAACATACATACGTCATTTGTACATTATCGTCTAGGTGTATCTTCCCCGAATAAAGTTATAAATGCTAGTATGCTCTTCCCTCAGTAACACTCTGTGGGTGAGTATACTCCTCGCTGGTAGCCAACGTCTTAATCCTTTTAAATGAGTAATTAAATGCTTTAATTGTACGTGTGTATTCATATTTTGTCGCTAAATATCTATTCCTATAAATGAGCTAGCTATCTAGATTTGTTCACCAACAGTTACTCAACTACAGTGTAATAATGATATTGTAACTCAATCCCACCCGATTTGTATGTCAATAATCAATCAGCTGAATCGAGCCATATCACAAAACAATGGAAAACATGTAGCTTGAATGGAATCATTTACAATTCAAGAATTATTCCTAGCTTTAAAAAAAAATGTCAGTGGCGGATCCAAGAATTTGAAAGGGGCCCAGGGAGGGGCTTTCACAGATAGAGGGTCCACCCACTTCAGCGTCACCATGGTTGGGACTGAGGCAAGAAAATTTTTGATTATATAGCATCTCTAGTGGACCGGAAATGGCATTCTTAGACTTAAATTTGATTATAATTTTATTTTTTTTCTCCAATTTTATTTTTGAAAATTTAGAGCCCCCTCTTTTTTGCTCATGACGAAAACAACTCCACTTCCTATGTGTGTAGGTCTGAAAATAACATTTACTGTTTTTTAAATCATCACATAGATGGTTCCATGCTGTGGTTAATGAGTTACTACTGTTAAAGGATTATAAACTCATTGCAATATGGCAGACCATAGTGGTATAAAACTATACTTCCATGGCTAGACTAAAAAAAGCGTATTTGAATGGATGGAATGTTATGGGTATAAACAAGTATTGGCATTTTGCCTTATTGCCAACACCTTTGTAAGGTTTGGCATTTCTCATAGTAACACCAATCTGTTATACTCCTTTTATGAATTTATTGTACTATAACACAGAGGCCTAGAGAAAATGGTAGTCATGGGAATTTTGGAGATTAAACTATTTTCCTTGCTGGTCTCGTGACATTAGTCTTTGCGTAGTCATCACTCTGGGTAGTTGTTTTACAACGAAAAAAAGTCAGACAGAAAGTGTCCCTAGCAGACAGATTGTAGTTCTAAGATGAGTCACTTGACCTCTTCCCTAGTTTCAGTTACAGTTTCCCAATCTAAATCAGTTTGGAGAGCCTCTCCTATCTGTGGTTCTATATTGGTTATTGGTTATTGCTGCGAAGCAGCCAATTCATATTCTTGACAGCAATTTGACCTCTGAAAGGTCATTGCTTGTCAAAAAACAAGGGCTTAAGATGACTGAAAAGCGGAGTTTCCTTATTTTGTTCTGCCTGGTAAAATCAATTACTTTAGGCGACGTTTGTAGACTAACCAACACGTACCAACGTCCGCATGTCGCGCTAGCCTTATTCTACTCTAGACTAGCTAGACTAGACTAAAAAAATGTACACTTCCTAGACCATGCAGTCTTCAAAATAAAAATTGTAACCTTTGGTAATCAACTACATTTTCCACATACATAGAAATTTTTGAAACTTTATTAAAAAAAACCTAAACCATAATTCACCACTATAGACACTTTTTGACAAAAATGAAAAATTAGGACTTTGTTACCCAATGAGAAGTGTTCTAATATAGATAATGGGTCGTGTCTCATATTATTTGTTATATTTTTATTATTCATTATTTTCACTTGATCACATAAATAATTTTGTTCGAAGAACATTTATATGCAGTTGTACTTCACAGCACTTCACTTGCAATTTGCAATTTCTAGTTATTGATCAGGATCTTCCACTAGTCACTGTATACACCAAAGGTGTGGGAGTACTTAACATAAAACAGAAAATGGTCCTAAATAGATAATATTGCATTTTTAATGATAATATTGTTTGAGGATCATCTTTACCATACTCTATGGTGCCTTTTTTCTAAGACCTCCTCCCCTCTCCTTTCCCATTGGAAATTCCTGGATACCCGATGAGAAGTAGTGAATGTGCAATTCTCAAACTAATGTGTGGTCCTTGGGTGTACAAACAGTAGGATTTTCTATAAGAATATTTAGTGAATATATATCTACATGAATATCTCGTAAATCAACATGCAGTCCACAGTGTAATTAAATATTGATTAGATTGCAATGGTTTTTCATTTATTTAAGTAATAAATTCATCTCATCATCTTTATGCTTCATCGTTGTTTGACATAGTGCGTTTTACTATTTCATGCCATTTCTTTCTGTTTTGGGCCAGATGTGTCTCAAGTGAGCCTTTATGGTTTAAAACATTTTCCAAGTCAGTTTTTATCATTTTAGTAATAAATAGCTTGTATGAATTAATTTGTAATTTATAACAGATAACGTCAGTACCCTAATGGTAGTAAATATTTTTGTATGTGCGACCAACAGCATGTGACCCCTTTAGAAAGAAATGTGCTGTTATCACAAGGAGATAATGCATTTCAACAAGCAAGTATTTTAACTACCATTCTTCAAATATTGTATAACACTGATGAATTTAAAAATTAACCATTCCTTTTTGTCTTAAATAACATGTTTCTGTTTTTTTTTTCCTCTGTAGGATAATAATTTAATTTTGGTTGATGAGATCAATGATGTGCGTATAATTGGCGTGACTACGTTAGTTGTCTGTCTCGGTATAACAATGATAGGCATGGCATGGGAAGCACGGGTAAGAAGTCGCTCATTTTTCACTTTTTAACCTCAAAACTTTTGTAACAGTGTTTGCAAAATAATTCCATTCTGAATTCATGAGAAGAGGACACTTCAATGACCAAAACAATGTGGCTGCCTAATAGGAGTTTCCTCTGAATAAGGCTTCTGTATCTGTTTTGGATATTCCTGACCATACCATTTACATGGCTACCTAAAAATGTAAAAAAAAAATGCAAGGTAAAATATCAGAATTCCTTGATTTCTAAAAAAAAAAAAAAATACATAAGTAATCAAAGTAAAAGATACGTATGCATTTTGATATATCCTACATCTCTATATGTATCTACTGTATATAAAAACTTATGTCAATATATCAATGAAAATATTATTTTGTTTTCAAATGTTCTCTATAGGCCCAGTTGATTCTTCTTGTCATCCTAATTTGTTCCATCATCGTACTTCTAATTGGTTCAGCGATTCCACCAACTCACGATGAGATTGCCAAAGGCTTTGTAGGTTTTAATGGTAAGATTTATGTATTATATTACTTGAGTATTCAATACTTATTATTATTGTAAGGAATGTTCTTTACTGCGTAATATTTATTTTGGTCATTTATTTTATAGGTGTCGTAATAGGCTAGATTGCTGTATTGACATTTGACCTAGTCATGTGTATTTGAAAGTACAAGAAGATGCAAAAGGTTTTTTTAATGCTTGTTTTTCAGCTCATATTATCAATGGATCAAGTTATTTGATGTATAATATAATAGATTTGGAGCATGTATGGACAGTTTTTATAAAAGCCAGTGTATAGGTTGATAGAGGTTGATAGTATGTTCACACAACATTAATGCAGTGATGTTCGACACACTGGTGTGTTTGACACCCAAGTACACTCTTGACATCGTATCTCAGCTGTGACTGATTGCACAATGCACATGGTGCACTGTAGAATGAGAAATTTTGTATGCTTGGTCGTTGTTGGCATGTGTTTCAAGTTTCTTATGATTCGCGGATTCTCATTTATCACATTTTTGGTATCAACCGTGGTAATTATATTAGTTATTAGATTGCAGAAATGTGATGGAATTATTCTTTAATGTAGGATCTCGTAACAGATTCATTGTTATCATGTGGAAAATATTATACATTTAGGCATTAGACTCAATAAATGTAGGCTACAGTAAATGAAAATATATTTGCAATTTAACTCACATTAACATTCAGAATGGAAATTCTTACTTTCGTGCTTTCTAGTAAAGATGTGTAAACAAGAAGTTGTATAGTGCCAAATGTAGCGTAATCAATTGTATCTTATTAAACTGGCCTCGGACAGCTACTTGAGTCACATTCTTTAATACTTTTCAGCCAGAGATCTCACTTTACTTCTGTCTATGTGCTTATGTATGCTTTTTCAGGAATATGTGAAATTAAGAAATTTCAAATCAGATTCTGCTTTGTATGATTTCTTGAGTAATTGTTCCAGCTTTGTCAATTCTGACTTCCTAATATCACTGTTGCAGCTTAAATCATGAATAATAAAACCAAAAGATTGAAGCGAACTCAAGATGAACGCTCAAGAAATCATGCAAAACAGAAGCTAATTTGAATTTTCCGAACAATTGTGAACTTTTCAGTGTTTATTCCAAGTTTAATATGTGAAATGAAATGATTGAAATATACATATTCCATTTGCACTATCCTAGATTCATAATGCTCCATATTCTTATTTTTAATTAGCTGGGACGTTTAAAGAAAACTTTAAGCCTGCATACACAGTGGGAGAAAGTTTCTTCTCCATCTTTTCCATCTTCTTTCCGGCTGCTACTGGGATCTTGGCAGGTGCCAACATATCCGGTGATTTGCGTGTAAGTTATGAGTTTTTTCCTAGTCTGTGTAGTGATAATAATCAAAATAATTGTCAAGAGCTGGAGAATGTTTTTTATCAAGTTTTTAGTATGTAAAGTTTTGTTCTTAAAAATTGTGCTCAGAAGGTTTCTGTTTTGAATTCCATGGCAGACCATATTTGCCTTTACTGTATTCTAATTTCTTTCATAAAAATCTTTTTAACAACTTTTTTAATCATTTTTATTCTTATATTTATTTATTTTTTTCGATTCAAGGCTACATGATAGGTAGTATCCTTTATTATGAACAGACAACAGTCATTTCCACTTTCCACTTTTTTTTATTGCCATTTTCTGTACTTTATATACTTGTACTTGCATTCATATACTTGTACTTGCATTTATTTTTGTATTGTATATGGACATTATCTGAAATAAAAGTGAACGAATGAATTAATTGTCCTAGCTGATAGCAAATACAAAATTCGCCACTTATAGGAACATAATTATCATCATCATCATTATGTTAATCATAAATAATTATAACCTAAGTCATAAATATTTCCATAATTTAATTCATAATCTTTATCATTATCTAAATCATAATCAGCAACTTTAAATTAAATGTAAGGCAGCAGCAACATCAAACCATGAAAGTCTAATTATTCATGACCACACACTTTTCTAAGTAAATGCTTTGACTGTACTGTATGCTGCTGATTGGCAATATACATCAAGAATGAATCGTCGTAATTAGGTAGGAATTTACCTGTCTCAGCTGCCATTTGACGGCTTGCTCTTTAATGTGATGACATCGAGACATAATTTACAAGAAAAATCTCTTTTAATCAACTGTATGTCATGTCATGACAAAGCAGCGAATGTCAAAAAATTTCTAGAAAAATCCTTAGAAACTTAATGATTTTTGTTAATCACAATCTATATATAATCAATAGTCAATTAAAGTTTTCCACAATTTAGAATTAATTATTGAATAATTAGCAGTGGTTTAATTTTTCAAAACATGTTGGTAATTTGAATTTTTTTGGAACTACTGTAAGCCATAAAGTGGATAATCAAGCATGAATAAGATAGACCTAGATATGTGGCAGTGTGTACCCGATGGTCGTTGGCTGATGATGCAATCCTGTGGATCGTTTTTAATGACGATCCAACAGTCAAAGACGGCGTTGCGTTATCTAGCACTCACATAGAGTGGAGTTGGATTTGTTGTACGACCAATTTACGATGCAGTAAGTGTCCAGTTTAATTCTGTAATTTCGAGTTGGATTCTTTAAAAATCGATACTCGCTATCGCTGGCACTTTGTCAATGCTGATTGGCCAGTGGAATCGGGAGCGTTCCAATTGCATCGGGTACAGCTATGCAGTGCAAGGATTGCGGTGAAAATGCTCTTGCTACTATGTAGCAACTTTATGGAGGACATGTAGTATCTTTGAAGACTAATTCTTAGTGTTTATTATGATTATGTGGAAGTTTTAAGAACAACCTATTCACAAACCAATCATGAATGAAGAACTGCAAGTCACTTCTTGTGGTTTGCTAAGAAAACAAACCTTTGAATGTAGAAAAAAAAAAGGGAGATGACTGGATCTATCGTTTTTTTAGGTGAATGAACAATTGCATAGAAATGTATTTGTTAACAGGTTGACCCTTCAGCCTGAGAAAATTCAATATGAGAAATACTGTTATTTTGTTTGTTTTCCCTTTTGTTTGCATCTTCATTGATTTCTTGCTTTTTTGTTAGGAAAGTTTCCTTGAGCAGCTCTTTAATATTTGTTATAAAGCTTAATATATTTTTAGATAAGAGATGCACTATTCAAGATGCCTTAAATATTATTGTAATTACATTACTCTTATTTTTTGTTTTTTTTCTATTATTATTGCCATGCAGATGTCCTCAAGTTATATAACCATGATGATTAGATAAATAATAGATTATAACCTTCTCAAACTATATCTTCTTTGAGTAGCAGAAACTAAACAATACTTTTGTGCAAAAGTCTTAGAAATAAACGATTTTTATTGACTGTAAGCATTGAAGACATTACAAGAGGGATACAGTATTATTTGCCAGCTGTCTTCATTAGGGAATACTGTGCATGTATTGCGTATCTGCGAGTTTGATAGGAAACTAGCAACTGTCGCAAACTCGCAGACGTACAGATAAACAGCATGACACTTACAAATAGGTGAAGAAACAGGCAGACGGACAGAGCCTTTGGGTCTTCTGTTCAATTCCTTTCATCTACATTCCTTCTGTTGTTGCTGGAGGGTTGAAATAGTTATACAGTCTTTTGCAAGAAATACCTTTGACCCTATGTTGTACAAAGTCTCTACATGTAAAGATACCTGTACAAATGGAGATTAACTCACAGTCTGCAGTGGCAGTGCTAGTGGGGATATGATTGGAGGGGAGAGGGGAAGGGGATCAGCTAATAAGTAGTTTGTAAGTAAAATGTCTATAAAGTGTTTATCTGTCCCTTTGGACAGATAAACACTTTAGACAGATTTTATGTGGTTTTCAGATTTTACAATCCACGATCTTAATGAATTATAAATGTATAGCTCATATTTTATTCATATTTGATAGTAAACAAATCCTATCCGTGGCATTTGTTTTAATGATATAGGCATGATAGTTCATTACAATAATATTATAGTAATGGTCAATATAGTGCGCATTATAGAGAATTTTTTAAGGTTTACTGGTCTATGACTAATCATGGTGCTCAAGATGAACTATATAAGGGAAATTCAGATTAATAACACATGATCATATTTTGTGGCAATTGACTCATATTCTGCAGGAAATCCAGGATGATGTGCTAGGACACGTGGACTGCCGCATGAAATATGTCCCTGGCAAAGTTGCGTTTAAAACAATTAAATGCAAATATAAAATGCTATTTAGAAAATATTGTCATATATACTTAAATTAAAAAATATTTTAACCTAGCTACGGTAATTACTAAATTCAGTGCTTTCTAAAATTGCAGTTTGATATACGTAACCAAATTTATTCCATTTAGATGCCCGATCATAGCTAATGCTGAAACATAATTCATCATTACCATGCTAAGAATTAACAAAAAGATAAATCAGATCTTGTTGTTATGGGTGTCCTCTGTCCCTATGATGATGATGGTTGTCCACATTGTTTATAATTGAAATTTCTATTCCGTCACTATTGATAAACGTGTTGATACTAGAAGCTATTCTAAAGAGTGATTAATTTTACCTTATGTATTAAGGATAATGCTTCTGTGTATTGGATTCACTAACAATCATTGTTGTAAGTACCATAGAGAATGACGCCTTAACCAGAATACGTTCAGATTAATCCTTTCATTACAATTGTGATATGGTTTCCAATTTGTGTGAGGTTATTGAGAGCTATGGACTTTTTTTCCGTTCCAATGTCAAATACAGTATAAGGCCAGATGTATAAAAATCCTTTCTCATCAAAAATCTATATTTGTTTTTGAAAAAGTGAACATATTGTGTACACACTATCAGTTTTTATGATCAATTTGTGTGATTTGCACAATTGTAGTTGGACATGATGATGTCATATCATACCCATATATATGGACAGATTATGAGTAGAGTTTTTTTCGCATAAAATAGTAAGTTAGAGGGGGTAATGTTATTGTTAAAATCATTCTTTTTTTTTAATTATGTGGAAGAGTTGGGTGGGGGGATAGAAGTTAGACTTTAAATGTAGGAGGAATTAAATCCTATTGGAACAAAATTTTATATACTTTATTTTAAACATACTTCACATCCAATGAACCTATTTATTAGGGTAATATATTAAGCTTGCAGCCCAGGGGTTGTGACATTTCCAGATCAATGTTGGTCACTTTGCTTGTGTCCTTGGACAAGACAGTTATTTAAATTAAGCATTGCTAAATTAACTGCATCACTAGGAATTATCCCCAGGGAGTGAGGTGGTTGCACACTCTATATAATTGATCCAATATCTTATCTCTAGAGAACCCTAAAATAATATTTTCTGAAATGGATGCGTGAGCAATATTATGAATAGTTTTATACATAGATATTAAAATTATATAGTGTGTACATTACCATCGAGCACTCTGCTGATAATATTTGATACATATATATACATATATATATATAGTGGAAGTGGTTGGCGCATCGGTTGTGGCTTGGACTCCCAACCTCGAGGCCGGAGGTTCGGAACTCTTGTGCAAATTGCTTGTGTCCTTGGGCAAGGCACTTTATCTACAACGGTTGCTTCTCTCCACCAGGAGTACAATTGGGTACCTGGTAGGTTCGAACACAACTGCACTGATTACTAGCTGCAATATTATGGAATTCTCCCCAGGGAGCTAAGTATGTGTTCCATATGTGTTTGATCCAATGACCGGGGTAGTAATGTGAAGTGCATTGAGGCATTGTCTAAATTAGACTATTTTATCTGAAGAGTGCTGCACCATGTATGTGTAGCACGAAACTAACTAGTAATAAATATGTCTTACTTGAGTAGATAAAACAAGGATATATTTGCATTCTCCTAATCACCTGTCTCTTATACACATCTTATATATATATATATATAGAGGTGTTGGCAAACAGCCATATCAGTGGTCTGTGATGTGTAATTTAAAGAATAGCTTCAGTAATTTGTTAATCTACTACACTTTTGCAATGGTTAAATTTTCATGTATGAATCTCCACTTAACAGGATGCTCAGAAGGCTATACCCAAGGGGACGCTTCTAGCCATCGGCATCACGTCGGTCGTATATATCGGCCTGGTCTGGTTGCTCGGTGCCGTTATGGTCAGGGAAGCATCCGGAAACATAGCGGATTACTTTCCAGTGGCTGATGCAGTAACTTCTGGTATTGTACTTGCCACCAGTATGCCTATCCCCACCAGCGGGCCTATCGCCACCACCAGTTCCACCGCTGTGATCTGTGGCGCCGGAAAAGCGTGCGAGTATGGCTTGTTGAATGATCTGCAGGTGAGAATTCATGGTTAATTCATACTTTCTTAAACACGATCTATTATAAAAATGTGTGTTATTTAAAATGATATACTTTATTTCGATTCAATATAGCTTCTCTTTAAATATGTTTAAAAAGATGATTTGATTTTATCTTTCTGGTTTATATTTAAATTTTAACCTTTCACTCATAAATTTATAATAAGCTAAATATTGATTATTATAAATGGTGTGTCCCATTAGATATAATTGCGTAAGATGTTCCTCACATTATTGCAAAGTGTTGTCTATTGCTATGAATTTATTTATCTGTTAAGTTATCTGTTTAGTACTGTGATATTGTTTTTTTAACTGTACATCTAGACTATGTACATGAACATTATGTACAGTTACATTTGGATTATGTTCTACACTTTACCACTGTATTATCAATACATATAAAAAGAACATTTAAAAAGAATGACCACAGCATATGTGTCACGGATACACCACCATATAGAGCATAATCTAATAAAAACAGTACACATACATTAATTACAATTATATTGCATTTGTTACAGTATGTCTCAATAAGCATCGGTGATCAGGTTGTTGAAGCCTAAAGAGGCCTTTGGCGTAATTTGCTTCTATAATAGTACTGACATATTATTAATTTCAAGACCGTGATTCATGTTGTGTTTATGTGTTACTGAAGTCTTTCATTACAATATGTTATAATTTTTGTACTGATGTAAGTCTTATCTTTGAATTTAGGCTGCGTACATTATCTCGGCATTTGCACCATTTATCATCGCCGGTATCTTCGCTGCCACACTGTCCTCCGCTCTCGCAAGTTTAGTCAGTGCACCAAAAGTGTTTCAGGTGAAGGGTTGCATTAAAATATTAATGTGTGATAAAGGAAATATGCCTCATTAATATTTCCTTTTATAAAGCCAAGTTTAGACTATCAAATTTGACTTTGACTTGACAAAGACGTGAAATTCCTAAATATGGTCATGATGACGTCACATCATGACCATATATGACTATATATGGGCATACAGACAAAAGTGAAATTAAATACGGCTTTGGTGAATTAATTGATAACATGCGTGGATGCATGATGCATGGTTGGATTGTCAAAGTTGAAACATTGTTAACTAATTTATTTGTTCTTTCTTCACAGGCTGTCTGTAAGGATAATGTCTTTCCAAAAACCAAGTTCTTTGCTAAAGGTGTAGGCCCAACAGATGAGCCTAAGAGGGCATATGTCTTAACATTTTTCATTGCTCTTGCCTTCATTGCTCTTGGTAAGTCCTTTAGGCATACATGGTTAATGCATTATTTTATTTTTATGAATGATATTATCTTGCGTGATTATTATTATAATCCATTCTTATCTGAAGGTATCAAGTGTCATATCTAAATTTTGTGTGATGCTATGTGAGAAGATTGATTTAAGTTGTGAGATGATCAGTCTAGTTTTTCATTCAAATTATTTTTGAGATGGTCATTGTGGTTTATTTGTGAGATGCTCATCTTAACTCAAAGTATTTGTGAGATTATTTTTTTGATTGAAATTTACGGCAAGATGGTAATCCTTTTTTATTTGAGATTCTTATTTCAATGTGAGATGGTCATTTTATTTTTAAATCTGAGATGATGATTCTAATTCAAATAATTTGAGAGATGATAATTTCTATTTTAAACAAGGATAATTCTGCTTTTAATATAGTAGTTTGAAGAATATTTCAGTTTGAATTACTTGTTTCATTATTTTAGATATTGGTTGTATTTCCTTCCAGGTGAACTGAATGCTATTGCTCCAATCATATCCAATTTCTTCTTGGCTTCCTACGCCCTCATCAACTTCTCGTGTTTCTCGGCATCATTGTCAAAAACACCAGGTAAGTGTTGATGGATACTTGAGTAGATAAAACAAGGATATATTTGCATTCTCCTAATCACTCTAAAGCCATCAGCATCCAGATATATGTGTCAAAATATGTGCCATTTTGTTCATATATAGATGTGATATGGCGCATGCCTTGCCAAAACCAGCACTAGTGACCAACCAATTAAAATTAACTTTTTATTATAATCATATTCTCCACAATATAAGCTTTAAAATGATATGCTATTTACTGGAATTTACTTACTATTGCCACAATGTATGCGTAGATGTATACAATACTGCCACATTCCTATGCTAATTACTCAGTTTAATAATTAGAAACCATACTCTGGTTTTTGGAATGGCAAGCCCCCATATTTGCATTCTCCCAATCACACTAAAGCCTCCACTTTCAAGACAAACACCTGTAAGTTTGCCCATGTGAACATGATCATGTCTATATATGACCATGTCACATAATATATTTGTCTCATGAAACTCAGTATTGCAGACAAAGCTTGTGGTTTATAATCATTTCCAGTTTTATAATATTACTAATAAAATTGTTATCACTTTTCTATGATATTAATAAAATGTATAATGCACAGTTAATTTCAATTTGTATTAAAGTGCAACTTGCAACAGCATGTTCTAGCCTTTTCTATGTGCATTAAACTTGACAGAAAAAACACTGACAATGAGAAAAACATGGTAAATTATTATATAATGTAAAGAAATAAATCTGTTCTACTGGAAATATTTCATGACAATATTTCGCTTCCAATCCAGGATCCATCAAAGGATTTACTAGTAACTTTTGCATTATATATTATACTTACCTGGATGAATAATAATATTCACAAATGTACGGTACATTATTGTAACTAAATGGTCATGAGGGTATGCCTATACGTAATACAAATTACATCATGTAGTATAAATGGGTTTTACGATGCATTTATTTCATATCGCTATTCAAATATGATCATAGCATCCAGACATCAGGCATTATAATGATACCTAATTTTGAAATGGCAATTTTCACAATCAGTCTTCAACTGCTTCTGATTCTCATTATCCCTGGTGGATGAAAGCAGCTGAGTGCAATCTGCAAACATCTCAATCCAAAGGGGATAATTCAAGTTAGATAATAATCATCAGTCTATATAATTAACATGGTGCAACTACTTCTGAATTCTAATGGGATTTACTCATTCATCAGAGTGTAGTGTGGTGATTAAGGATCTCACTTTCCAATACCAGAATCTTGGCTTCAAATCTACCAGGATTTCTTCTCACTACTAATATCAGCTCTACTCCATAAACCTCAGTGTTGATATAGATAATAAGAGATTTGTGTGCTATATAAATGCTATGTATAAATATTATATATATGTATAAATATTATATAATTGTATTACTATGTATAAATATTAAAATGTTTTTTTCTTTTTATATGCTATATAAATGCTATGTATAAATATTATATATATGTATAAATATTATATATATGTATTATGTATAAATATTATATAAATGTATTACTATGTATAAATATTAAAATGTTTTTTCTTTTTATATGCTATATAAATGCTATGTATAAATATTATATATATGTATAAATATTATATATATGTATAAATATTATATATATCTATAAGTATTATATATATGTATTATGTATAAATATTAAAATGTTTTTTCTTTTTATATGCTATATAAATGCTATGTATAAATATTATATATATGCATAAATATTATATAATTGTATTGCTATGTATAAATATTAAAATATTTTTTCTTTTTATATGCTATATAAATGCTATGTATAAATATTATATATATGCATAAATTATTTTATAATTTTATTGCTATGTTTAACTATTAAAATGTTCTTTTCTTTTTATAGGTTGGCGTCCTGCTTTTAAATATTATAATAAATGGGTAGCACTGTTAGCGTCCGTGATCTGTATTGCTGTTATGTTTCTTATTAATTGGTATGCGGCGTGTTTTACCGTAGCGGTAGTAGGAGCACTATATCTATACGTCAATCATAAAAAACCAGGTAAAGGTTTTCATATTTTCACAGATATACCAATTTTTTTTTTAGAACTTATTGTCTATTTTCAATTATAGAAAATGAATATATACAATATAGAAATAATGCTCATCACCATCGTCATAGTAATATCATCCTTCTGTTGATAATGATGATGACATCATCATCATCATCATCATAATCACCACCGCCCAACTACATCCCTGATCATGGATATTATTTCTACTGTAATCTTTCCTGGGCTGGATCACTTTATAGCCTTTTGCTTTAAGATTGGCTTGCACCACCTCATTCCAAGTCTTATGCTTTGTCCTCCCTATCAAATTTTATGTCAAAAATTTGTGGGATATGCCCAAATATGGGCATAATGGATGCCATACCCAAATATGGGCATATCACAGGAAATTTGATTGCGTGGAAATTGGAGATTTACATGTCACTCATTGTATAGATGTGGTTTTATTATTATTTTTATTAAACCCCTTTTTTTTTTGGCTTTTCAGAAATTAACTGGGGCTCTTCAACACAAGCACTAACATATAAACAAGCATTACAGTGCACTGTGAAATTGCTAACTATACCAGAACACACTAAAACATTCAGGTAATATCCGACTATTGATTATTATATTCATAAAATCAGTGTTATTGTTTTCTGTTGTTAAGTTTCATAATGAGACTTAGATGTTCTAAAATTTAAAAAGATATCTTAATTGAGCACACAGTTTGGCAAAGTGTGGCCTGACAGTAATTTATTTTTTGTGGTCTGCGAAAATGAATTAAAATCCTTATGTTTGCGGCCCACCACACATCTTTGGCTAGAAAACACCTTTATGGCCCAAAACCAATAAAAGTGAAAACCGAGAATAAAGTGGTATAACAGCATGCATGGTTTTTGGAAGCACACTAGAAGCATCAATATTTAGGTGTGCAGCCCTCGGTGTTAAATCAAAAATTCATTTTGGCCCTCTGAACAATTTTTATGCCCACCTTTGATTTAGCAGGATTTCCATAACTCTTGCATGTGAAGTCAAGCATCTTTACTCCCAATCCTACTCTCTACTTTAGTCTTTTATTTGTTATAAATGATTAGGTGCATTGATAATTCATACATGTATGAATTGGATCATATGATAATGTATATTAAAGATATACCATCTGTGATGGTTTAAATCATAAGTTTTTACTAGATTTCTATTTGCTATCTTAGTTAATACCACAGAGATAAAAGAGAAACAGTTGATTTTCTTACATGTACTTTGGTTGCTTCCTTGTATTTTCCTTATTTTCTCTAATTATGTTATAAAGTAGTTTAGGTTGTTGCTGTTTTAGCCCAACTACAAACTGTGAATATGTAGATTTTTATTTGCTATCTTAGTTAATACTTCAGAGATGAAAGAGAAACAGTTGATTTTATTACATGTACTTTGGCTGAATCCTTTTATTTTCTCTAATTGTAGTTTGGGTTGCTGTTTTAGCCTAACTATATATCAATAATCGATTAAAAAACCATGGCCTTTTGCTTATGTTGTGAACTTAATGTTACTGATTTCTTCACATGAATTAGTTTACAACATTAATGAAAGCTCATTATTTTTACATTAAAGTGTGTTAATCTTTAAAGTGCTATCTACCTCACCTTTATTGCTATAATTTTATGTGGAGGCAAACTAATGTGATATTTAACACTGGCATACTTTTCTTCTTCAGACCTCAGTGCCTCATTTTAAGTGGGGCACCAGAATGCCGTCCAGCTTTAGTGCATTTTGTATCACATATCACTAAAAACAACAGTCTTCTTATATGTGGAAATGTTGTTATAGTAAGTAAATTATTTATTTATTATTATGTAAGAAAGGTAGGCAAACATCATTTCGTGTTATTTCTCCTGACGCACAAAACGCCATCGGAATAACATTGCAGTACATGCTGCTACTTGGGGATCAGCTTCTTCAAGCTCTGTAGTTTAGTGGTTAAGACATCAGGCTAGTTACCTGGAGGTCGTGGATTTGATTCCCACCCGAATCACTTCAAGATTTTTTTGCAAGTATTTGGGAATGTATACTAAGCATTCAGTACTTATAAAACGTCAGGTAGGGCAAACATCATTTCATATTATTTCTCCTGACGCAAAAAAATTTAAAATACCATCTGAATGTAAGAAATTACAATCCAGTTCAGCTTTGATGAAATATACTTCCTGAGTAAACAAATAGGCAGATCTTTGGAATTAAAGTCCTTGATTTTGGACCCCAACGGCCATAAATTGATGAAAAGCAACACATTTTAAGAAGAACTAAGGATTTAATGGACCCATCATCAGTACAAACAGAAAACAAACCAAAAAAACTCTCCATTCGTAAATACGTGTATATATACACGTAAATACGTGTATATATACAGAACTCAAATGAGGTACAACCTCAATTCTGGATATGATACAGCAAAGGCATTTACGTTGGTTTGGACATCCCCAAAGGAGAGATGAAGACAACTGGCTGAGGAGGCTCCAACATCTTGTGGTTAATGGTAACAGTGGACGTGGTAGACCCTGCAAAACCTGGGCTTACACGATTAGAGATGACCTTCGTGCAAAGGGATTGAAAAAAGAGCTTGCACAGAATCGTGCAGAATGGAAAGCTGCCATTACAAGTACAGTTTAACCCATGCTTGCATGGAATAATAATAGACCATAATTTGACGATGATGATTGATGATGAAATGAATATGAATAAGTTAAGCCAATGTATTACCATTTAAGGTAATGAAACGATTTATTTATGTATTTTAACCATAATTCAACATTCGCATTGGAAATTTAAAGTACTACACTGTAATTTGTTTTTTGTCCATTACCCTGCCAAATAGAAATTTACCATTAAACTTTTTTCTATTTTTGTTTCCAGGGTAACCAAGAGGAAAATCGTGACCAAATGACCTCAATAATGAATGACCATACTAATTGGCTACTCAGACAAAAAATTAAGGGCTTCTATTCACCTATTATATCCAAATCGCTAAGGTCTGGAGCACAGAGTCTACTACAGGTGAGTCGTTTACCCTCTCTCAACTACTGCTACTAATAAATTAACTTCTATTTATCAAACCAAATGAAGTAATAGGTGAAGAAAATATTTTATCCTAAGAAATTTAGGCTATGTTCTCACACGGCAGCTAACGGTTAGCAGGATCCGGATCCTGCTAACCGTTAGTTGCCGTGCGTCCTTGCGAGAAAATCCCGATCTGGATACCAACAATATGATGATCGAATCACTGGCCAATAAGAAACTGGAAATTGTAAACGCTTACCTGTGATTGGTTGATGATAGAAATGCCCCTCAACTTGCTAACCGATAGCGCTTGCTAAACGTTAGCGCTAACCGATCGGGCGTTATCACGCAGGTGCTAACGGTTAGCGCTAACGATTAGCTTCCGATCTGGATACTAGGGCTCTCGTGAGAACCAGGCTTATGTATACTTAAATTAAACAATTAAAATATGTATTTTTTTTTTATAGTTCTGTAGGTGAAACTTTTTTTTATACCTTGTTTAGCGAAACTGCCGACTGTCAATAATGGTGATTTTGAATAAAAATTAAATTTTATTTTTGGCCAGTTAGTGGACTCTCCACTACAAAAAGATTTTCATTAAAACAAAATATATTATAATTATTTTTCTTATGCCCTCCACTCCCCTGAAATCTCCAAAAATAAGATATGTATATTTCGTCCTTAATTATATAAATTTAAAGGATTTTAATCTCATTACTATACTGTTTATTGATGAAATTTTATTTTCTCCTCCACATACAGGGTTTGGGCAAAATCATTTTGCTAAATGAGAAAACAATTTTTTTTTTCTGCCTTCCTGTGACAATCTTAAATAAAATAAGATTGCGAACCAAGGTATAAACAAGTCTCGCCTTAGTATCGCAGACTCTTTAATGACTCACCTAATGAAGCTGGCATCATTGCTAGTGAGTGCTCATGAATAAATTTAACAGGGTGCTGTTATATCTATCTATACGTCTTTTGATAAAAAACGATGTGTGATAATAGAAGCATCAACAGAATGTAAAAGTGAAATAAATCAAATTACGTTGTAATACATTGTATTTTATCTTGTAATGGATTTCACGTTTTTTCATTTTAATAATTAAACTTTTTTTTAATGGATTTTCTCCCTTTCAGATTAGTGGTCTTGGTAAACTGAGGCCCAATACCATGTTTCTAGGTTTCAAATCTAATTGGCGGAAAGATATTTCAAGCAATGTAGTTGACTATGTTGGCATTATCCAGTAAGTATTATCAAAGGGCCTAAACTATCTCGTACCCTTAATTGCAATTCATATAGATCAAGAAACTCTTTCATTAACAAATTTATCCCATTATTATATAGTTTTCAAGAGATAATTTAATATACTTTTTTTTTAGTATTCTGTACATATGCCATACCTTACCAAATGTTTATGCTTTGTTTTTCTGACCATTTTTATGTAATGTGCACCTTGCTTTTTATTGTGTGTATCTAAGTTAAATTTATATATGTTGTTTTTTTTTTATGAAAGCATTGGAACCTGAATTTCATGCGAACCAAGTTGTGCAAAAATGAGTAAAATTCACTATTTTCTCATTAAAACCTGTATGTGTGAATCAAAATCAGAATTTTTTTTCTTTTCGATATAGGATCCTATGTAGTAGAGGCAGTTTTTAAAGTTGTTTGGACAAAAATCTGAAGTATTTGTAATTAGTATTATATTGGTAATTAATCAAAATAGAAATACAAAATTTTACCAAAAAATGGAAAAAAACATGGAGTTTTTCCTCAATATTTTGGACCTGTAGTGATATTCACTATATAGTATGATCCCTCAGCTTTAGAATGAGCCTATTTCCAATACTTTTGATGCATGTTACCAAATGCTGTGCCCTAAAATATAGATATTGGTAAAATTTGGTCAAAAAAAGTAGGTCATTGACCTCTCACCTCAAAGCACATCGCTCACAACACTTAAGACTTGATGTACCACAGTATGTCCCTCACAAAAATCATATTATGACAAATGTGCACTAAATCGACTCATCTCTTGACTAATAGTATTTTAGTGGATTTTGTGTACTGGCAATATTAGCAAGACACCAACACAAAGGCTTTTATAATATTTTCTTTTTTGTCCACGCTATCAAATTTCATTTGGCAAAAACATGTGACATACCTAAATATGGTCATGATGACATCACATCATGACCGTATACTGGACATGGCTTTAGAAAAACTGCCAAATAAACAAAATTATATCATAATTATTTTTTGCCAATGTAATTTTGTGTTTTTTGTTTTATGTATACTTGTTGTAATATAAATTTGATTAATGAAATACTTGTATCTTTTGAATAGAAAAGCCATCTACTGATCACAATTATGTTATATGAAGAATATGAGTGCAAGAGTGTATGTGCCAAAATGAATAAATGAACAGTTTTGCTATTATTTCAGACTAATAGTTCTCTGTAAATTTTGATTGAAGCATTTGCACAAAATGTGCTACGTAAGAGTTTAATTATTAATGCAGTCCATCTTTAATAAGTAGAGTGCAAATGCTAGAATGTTTAAAATGCTATTTGAAAGTGTTGCTACATTTTCTGAGCTTATTCTATTGTTACAAGAGACAAGCATTCTGAAATATTTAACAGCTTATCAATGTAATTGTATTATTGCGTTTTTCAATGAGACCTTGCAGCCTTCCATTCTCATGACCGATAGTAGGTTGTGTGCTTTGCCCAAATTCTACTGTAGATCTGCCAGCATTTCATTCTTAGGTCCCATGGTTCGTAGTATACTTTGCTAACCTTCCGCAGAAGATCTCCTAGCGTTTTCTCAGGACCCATGTTGGGTAGTATACTTTGCCAATTTTTCACAGGAGAGTTAGCATTTTATTTCCTGGAACCATGGTGCATAGTATACTTCCTTCAGGCTTTTGCAGATCCTTTTAAATTTCATTCCCAGGACTTGAGCTTGTTTACTATTGACTTGATAGTAGGGATTCTTAAAGCAAAGTACATATGAGTCCCTCATGCTTGTGTTCTCACTGTTCATAATACTGAAGGGTTTATGTATTTATCATTAGAAATTGAAGTGTTTTCTTGCAGCATTTTGCTTATAGCAAAATCATGGTGGTGGTAGATACCATTCGGTCAGCTTTTGCAGGTTTTATAGCACCTCATACTCTTTCTTATTGCTAAGAAGTTAATGTGCAATATGTGTATATAAATCTAAATTTTTTTATATTATTTCTCAATTCATATTTACTTCTTTATTTTGTCCTTTTGATGGAATTCTTCTGTTATTTATCTCAATAAATAACTACTAGTAATGATAAAGTCCAATATCATTAGGATAAAAAAGAAACTTTTTAAAAAATCAGTGTCAACAAGTAAATGTTAACAAGTGATTATTTTTTGTTCTCTGTTATTACTAGTGATGCATTTGACCTGAACTATGGGGTCGCCATCCTACGCTTCCCACAAGGCTTAGATGTGTCTGCCGCTCTTAATATGCAAGCGCAACAAAACGGTCGATCAAATCTACCAAAACGTTAGTATTCACTTTGTGTAACTTGCGATTTATCTACTGAGTAAATTAATTCACCCTTCTGTAATATTCTTTTTAATGTGTATTTTAAGTCTCCCTGTAGCTAAGCATTACTCATACTCACTCCATGCCTTTTGGTTGGTAACATTGTAGCCATTGTGCTAAAATCACTGGTTAAGGTATCAAATATAAAAATCATTCCTTTTGTAATCACAGTTTTGGCTGTGGTGGGGCGGGGGAATTTTTAGGAATCCCATCCTAGATTTCCAGGGTTATTGGTCAGTCAGGCTCCGGCAACACAATTAGTTTGGCGTACTGTTGGTATGCGATAATGCTATTGCTCAGTAAATAAATAATACTTTCTAAAATTACAGTGTTTTCGTACCATGATGAGTAATCATAGAAAGACAATTCAATTCTGCTTCTGTAGGAAAACATAGGAAACATCTCTATTTGTAATAATATAGTAATGAATGGTTAATTGAATGAATGAATCGTGGAGAACGCTATCTTGTGTTTATAAGATCTTTGATTACTATCAATATCATTTTTTTTTCAAATCAGCATCTGAGCAGACAATTAATGAAGCAGAACCTTTAATCCTTGAGGATAGCGGGGAAACAGTGGCCTCCGAAGCCTCCTCCGAAAAGGAGTTGAAGGTGGCAGGCAGACCCCTTGAGGACAGCACAGCCTTAATTAAAGGCCATAGGCCTGGCAGTGTCATCAAGTCAGTCAATGCATTTCAAGACAAGCAAGCTAAGGGAACCATAGACGTCTGGTGGTTGTTCGATGACGGAGGTAAGTTGAAAATGGTTTGTTTCCCGTCTGGCAGGCTGGTGGTGAAAAGGATACGCACTCAATTGTTTCAAGGTCAATTCGCACTGTCAAATTTTAAGCGACAAATTGTGTGAATTTTCTATATATGACCATGGTGATGTAATAATCATTTGGTCATGATGATGTCATATCATACAAGGTGAGTCAAATGGCCGAGCGGTTAGCAGGGGCTCCGCAAGCTATAGCCATAATATCGGCGCTGGTTCGAATGGCACGCTCGCCTATGGTTCTGGTGGTAGGACAAGTCTTCTCGGATAAGGACTATAAACCGTAGGCCCAGTGTATACAATGGCTCGTGTGCACTATAAAGAACTCGGTACATCCTTCGAGACGAGTAGGGGGGGATACCCCGGTGTACTGGAACAGACAGCCCCTGTGGTGGATGACGAGAGTTGCTGGTACCGGGTTACCGGGTAGCACAGACACGAAGGCACCCTTAGGGGCGAAGAAAGTCCCTAGTCCACATTTCAAGCGCCCTGAGCATTTTATATTAGATGGATTTGTGCGCTATATAAAACTACACTATTATTATTATTATTATTATTATTAATATATGGACAAATAACATGTGTTTATCATGACATCAAATAATATTTGAGATCCTTAAGAAAACGATTTTGAATAGAAATTTTAAAAAGAAAATACAGTAAAGTGTCCACTGTATGTACTCCTTGGTATCAAGCGGTGTTCGTAAATTGAAAAATATGGGAACTAGAGCGGGTGTCAGTTTCCAATACCTAGGCCTATCTGTAGGCTGACAGCCAGTAGGCCTAGCACGAACCGAGAGTGCAGCAGCCTGGTCTACCGCAATATAGCCAAGCTGAATTTACCTTGGATAAAAAACCAAATTATCGCTGGCATTTTTCCACTTAACAAAATATTATTTTAACTCTTATTCAAACATATGTATGTTTTATGGACCTTTCTATCATGTTCTTTGTAGTATTTAGATCGCTGAGTTGTGTTGTTTACACATTTCGCGATCATATCTAGCATTCATAATGTCAATATTTTGCTGACCTCAACACTCTTTTTTCGTCGTAATAAACGTGTGCACTGAATGCGACGACACTTGCTTTGGTAGTTCGTTCTTCTGGTTAGGTTTATTACATTAATATAGTGATTATTATACCAGAAATGGAACAAAAGATCAAACTATTAATAAACAAATACAAAAAACTTGTATACATAATCACTTTGTAAAACGTGCGCAATCGGACTTTTTTACGGTAATAATTGGTCAATGATGACGTCATCAGGTGCAAAGACTATTCATAAAATTGACTATTTTTAAAATTGACGTTCGTAAAATGGACGTTTTACTGTAATGAGATATCAGATCTAAGATATTAGAAAATTGGTTCAAAAAGAATGGTATTAATCAAATAAATATTATCAACTTTTTTTTTGTAATTCTTCTCTTCTTCCTCTCCTCAGGTTTAACCCTACTTATCCCTCACATTTTAACTCTAAGACGACAGTGGGAGCGATGCAAGCTTAGAGTCTTTGCAGGTGGAAAGAAAGACCAGATAGAAAAAGAAAAAATCAGGTACACACATAAATTAAGCTAATGTTGCATTATGAACAAAATTACAAAACAATAGAAAACAAGGCAACCCAGCATAACAATGTAAATAATATGACATGTTATTTGCTTTGTTTTTGTTTTACAGCATGGCTAACATGCTAAGCAAATTTCGTATTGATTGCCACAGTGTGGAGATTATACCAGACATTGGCAAAAAACCACAGGATGTCAGGTAAGCTGTATTTAATTAGCATGTGTGAATATTTATTGTATAGTTAATATATTCATTCATATATTTTGCATATAGAGTAATGACCAAGAAAACCACTGGTTTTTCTTTATGTACCTTGATTTGTTGATAAATTTTTATTCTGAAGGGGAGTTGTGGTATGGTGGTTTAATAGGTGGTCGCTTTGCAATTCTAAAATCTTGGGTCCAATCCCTACCAACAAATATATTCCTCTTCCTAAGCCCATGTGTACTATATAAGATTTGTCTGTCATTCTTTGATCAGACTTAAAACTTGAGTTTACTCCATTTGGTTTGTGATTATGAACACTTAATCTATATTTCAACAAACCTGATGAATTTATTTGTGCTGACTGTTGTTGCTTTTCTTTTTAGCTTGGCAACATTTGAGTCATTTGTTGAACCATTTATGTTGACTGCCGACCAAGATGTTAAAGATTTCCCAGGGTACATCACTAAAGAGGAGAGGAAGAATTTGAAAGAGAAAACATATCGACATATACGATTGAGAGAACTGTTATTTAAACATTCTAAGGATGCTAATTTAATATTCTTGTAAGTTAAATATAAATTATTATATTATGAAGCATCTTTATCATTATCATCATGGTTATAATTGTTTTGTTGCCAATGCTGCCACTCTTGCTGTTGAAATTATAATTTATTTAATTTTTATATTATTTATTGTTTTAATTATTGTTATAGTTATTGGAAACACTATCAGTTATCAGTCAATCAATCATGCAATCAATCAATCAACCAATCAATTAATTATCAGATTCCAACAGTTGTCATAATTTTTCGACATTAAAAAAAAAAAAAGTTTTTCATTTTTATTTATGTAGAAACCTATTAATAAAAAAAATTTAGTTTAATGTTTTCCCAGTTTAAAATGCATTGTCATAGACCTATAGTATTAACATTTTGTCATTTACTCTTTGTTGTAGGACTCTACCAATGCCTAGGAAAGAAGCCTGTTCAGCGTATATGTACATGGCATGGCTTGAAACATTATGCAATGCTAAGGACTTGCCCCCAATAGTCCTAATGCGGGGAAACCAAACCAGTGTGCTTACGTATTACTCGTAAAACGTATAAAGCTGGGCACGCACACACTGTGTTGGCCGACGTGATTATGTCAAGCCCATGTCATCATTTTTACTGCCACTGATAATCAGCAGATAGCGTTGCATCATCAATTACTCACACAAAGCAGGAAAGGATTCTTCGGTGGTGCAGAGTGTTCAATACTGTAATACATCTCACTGGAGGTGTCTATTAGCAATAATGATAAAAAGAATGTGTATGAGAAAGCTTAGATGTGCTTATCTCAGTATGGTTAATTATGCATTTTATAATTAGATTTTAAAATGATCAATGGTTAATGTAACCAGTTCATTTCACAAAATAATAATAATTGAGGCTTATCAATGGATTGTGTATTACGTAATATCTAATGGGAATGTCCAAAAGGGACCAACTAGAACCCTGTAGGTCAATTGGTTGAGCAACGTAATGGTAGTTAGAGGGTCATGTCATGTTTGAATCCTGATGGAGAAAAAAACTATTAGAATTGCAAATAATTTGTAAAAGTTTGTTTTTTTATATTACATTATACTGCCTTCTTTAGTTTAAAATTTAAGCTATATTGCCCCCTATAGTTTGGTATTTACAGTTTTGCAAACATTGTGCTAAGTTTAAAACAGTTTAATAGCTGATTTAAAAAAAGAATTAACTGAAATAATTTTTAAAATTATCTAACAATACCAATATTGATTTAATACTTGTTACTAATTTAATGAAGTTAGTTTTCAAATAATTTCTAAAAGTTTGTTTTTTTATGTTACGTTATACTGCCGCCTTTAGTTTAAAATTGAAGTTATATTGCCCTCCATAGTTTGGTATTTTTACAGTTTTGTAAACATTGTGCTAAATCTAAAACAGTTTAATAGCTGATTTAAAAAAAACTTCAATTTAATATTTTTATAAATTAATGAACATTGCCAGTATTTACTAATTTAATGAAGTTAGTTTCCAAATGATTTCTAAAAGTATGTATTTTTTATGTTGCATCAAACTACCTTTATTATAAAAATTGAAGCTATATTGCCCTTTATAGTTTAGTTTTACGGTTTTGTAAACATCAATTCGTACTAAGTTTAAAACAATTCAAAGGCTGATATTAAAAAAAATTCATTTTAATATATTCTTTTAATATTATTTAACATTGCCAATATTGCTTTTATGCTTGTTAATTTAATGAAGCTTGTTTCCTTTTTGTTAATATCTGTTATGGAATTCATTAACCTGGTGCATATTATTTATTTTTAAAGTTGCTTTAGCTGAAATTGCACAAATAATGAGACCAATTCTCACAGAAGAATTCTCTAAACAATTAGAAATGAAGAAATATAAAGCAAACTTTATTTTTTAAGATATTACCTTAAAAGAATGTAAATATGATTGCTATGCAGCATAAAGATTGTCATGTGTAATGAGTAATTAACATCATGTTAATGAGGTTAATTAATATGATGTTGATTAGAATTAATTTGCTTGTAAATATATAGTAACCCGAAAAGTTGGAGCTGTAAATAAGATATTTACATCATTAATTATTGGAAACATAATGTTACATAATATTGGATTGATTTGGTTTATATATTTATTCGAATGAACACCCCATGGCGTTCATTGTTGAGAAGGTTTTTTTGAAAGGGGAGTTTATTCAAGAGAGGCATTTATTTTTTTTGGTAAAATGGATATGTATATACTTATATAAATGCTCTCTTAATTTCACTGTAAATGTGGAATTACAAAACACTTAACTACAGTCAAAATAATAATAAGAATAACTACGGTATATGTGTTGTTAAGGATTGGAACTATCCGATCGCAGTTCATCATTGCTTATATATAAATGGCAATCCCTTATACTCTTATCATCACAGATGTACAAATACACACAAAACAGGAAGTGAATCGGTCAATATACCGAAGAATATTTTCCAGAGTCTTCTACCAAAATGTATACAGTACTGAGTTCTTTTTAGTGTGCAAAGCCATTATGTATACAGGACCAACAGCTTAATTTCTTATCTGAAAGGAAAGGTTAAATTAGAATAATATTTTTTACCCAACAACACAAGATCATTTTGGCAGATATCTAACCAGATATCTATCAAATTTCAAGTGACAAATTTGTGTGATGTGCCAATATATAGGCAAGATGATGTCATATTACACCCAAATATGGGCATATCACACTTATTTCACATAAAATTTTTTAGTGTTGACATTGCCTTACACTTAGAAATCAAATTTATCAAAATAATTTCATCTGGTTTTAATATTTTATTGCTAAAAAACAATTCTCTGTAAATAAAACCATTTTGTTAGCATACACTATAATGAATTAGATATTTTGGCTAATAAATGTGATAGTAGGTTTTTAATATTTTTCCTGTAGGCATGGCAGTGATTTGACTGTTGAGTTCTGTCCACACTACCAAACTATTTGTGTGATGTGCCCATATTTGGGTATGATGATGTCATAGTACACACACAAATATGGGCTTATCACAGTTGTTTGTTACATCAAATTTGATAGTGTGGACAGTGCTTTAGTCTTACTGGGATATAATGGCGTGGTGTACTTAAGGACCGTTATACTTGTTGTGCTGGTCGTATTGCTGGTGTCGTAGGGCAAGATACTTTTTTCTGTCTTTCTCTGACAAAACTTAGGATTTAATTGTGTAAGGTGAATTAGTTGAGACACTTGAAACTTTATACTAATGAGTGGTGGAGGTTGCACGTTCTGTGTCCAGCGACCATTGAAACATAAGCCCATAGGGATTTTGGTATTACTGATATGTGCTGTACTAACACTTACAACATATGACACACCAGGGATCCAAAGTTAGAAGAAGCAATTTCTTGGAGATCTGCTTATACAAAATTTTATAACACATATTGCATATTTCTGGGACCCTTGTAAAATGCTGCAATATGACACTTAAAACAGGACTGACAACCAATGTTATTCTTGCAATTATTTACACATAAAACTACCATACTCATTTAAGCTGTGTGCTTGTATTTATCTGTGTAAACAAAATATAATACTGGATTATTAAATAATAATAAGTCTTTTTTCTGTTTTAAAGTTATCGTGCTCTTATTTTTATACCAAACCGAAAATCAGAAGCATATTTTCTAATACTGTGTCTATTTCACTTTTCTATTATCACAACATTGGTTTATACTTGCAAAAATAATGTTAACGATTAAAAGCTAAAAAGCAATTGTTAATATAGAAAAATAAAAGAAATAAGAGAAGTTTTTACACTAGACGATTCGATAATGATTTTTAGTGAATACGATAACAAAATATTGTGAGAAATCAATCCAAGTGATGTCATAATCATAGAAAACAATAAAATCGTTACTACTACGATTTTATCGTTTTTCAATGATTATGACGTCATTTGAATTGATTGGTGAAATTATTTTTTATTGTGTATCGTCCTAGTGTAATAACTGCTTTTATTTCTTTTATTTTCTATATGAAAAATTGCTTTTTATCGTTATCGTTGCAAGTATGTACAGGCATTTACACTGCCATTTTGTTGGACCTTAGCAACAATATCCAAGGGGTGTGGCTTAGTGGAAAGTTCTATTGAGGTTCAAAGGTTAGCCACCAAAGCACAAGTCCACTCAATAATAATAGATCTAAGGTATATAAATGGAATTTTACATTATAAAGAATGATACTTCTTACAAAGTAACATAGTATTAATAAATGTAGATGGAATTTAAAAGTGCGAAGGACACATGGAGATATATTGCAAATAAATAAATATAACTATTCTCAATGCATTTTATGGAATGTTGTTATTCTTTCTGTGTTCAAAATAATATTGTCTTAAGTTTAATTGAATACTTGCGTTCAAATTCATTACGGTATATTACTTCGTAACAATTAAAGAGTATACATTTTCATTTGAATAAGAGACGAATAGTGAGTGAGTGCTAGCCGACGAAGAGTGAAGTGATTTTTAAAACTACTCGTGTGGTTTTTGTTCAGCAAATTCCCATTCAAAAGAGGTGCTACTTTTTGCTCGGGGATGAGGGTGTGGAGCAAAGCTCTCACTTTGATATGGCACTGAATAGCAGACTGTAGATGAAGACATTTCTGATAATTTGTTAAGGGTTTGCTCCCCACTTATGCACTTATGTTGGCTAATTTTATGCTACATATAGTTTATAATAATTCTTGAACAGTTAAAGAATGAGAGAAAATATTGGAATCGATAATATTCTTAAATATGATAAACAAAACTGCACAATTGAATAATATGCACAATGTCGCATTGCATGACTTGCCTGTTTCATTTAAATTTTTACTGGGTTGTCATTTTTGGTTTATAGAATATTATCCAATCTGACAAAAATGTATTGACAAAGTAATAATAATAATAATAATGCATTTATAATGCGCCATCTATCTAGGTAAACCTATTCCGAGGCGCACACAAACATGGAAAATAAAAATAAAAAAAAAACAAAAGAAAAAAAAATCAACATTATAAAAGTACAATGATAAAAACAATTAATGATTAAAAGCAACTTGAAATAAATGTGTTTTAAGAGTCTTTTTAAAGACATCAAGTGAACTGTATCTGCGGAGTTCAATTGGTAATGCATTCCAGAGCCTGGGTGCGACTGCATAGAAAGCCCCATGCAAAATAAAACTAAAATGATAAATAATCAATGCTTACATTTTGTAAGTGTCTGTCAATTAAATCACTATAATGGAAATGCTTGTCTTGTGTTCTGTATTTCTTGTTCCAGTTTAACTTGAAAACATCAAAAACAGGGCTATCAAAGATATCCTGATTTTGATAAGCAAAAACTTGTTCAAATCAAATATTGTTCAGAACACGTCTTTCAACACCTCATCAAGCATTTCAACCGCCTGTAGAATCAGGGGTGGTGCCAGGATTTGCCCGACGGGGGTTGTGGGGAGCAAAGTGGGCACAAATGGGCGTTGCTCAAAATCCCCAGAAAAAATATTACAATTTAGGGGTTTCAAATGCTTATTTAATTGCGTCTACTAATAATATGTAGAAAACAAACTGGGAGCTCTCCCTTAGGGAGATAATTTACTATTAATAATAATAAATAATAATAATACATTTATAATGCGCCATCTATCTAGGTAAACCTATTGAATCAAATCCATGAATGAATGAATGAATTCCGAGGCGCACACAAGCATACTAAACATGGAAAATAATAAATCAACATTATAAAAGTACAATGATAAAAACAATTAATGATTAAAAGCAACTTGAAATAAATGTGTTTTAAGAGTCTTTTTAAAGACATCAAGCGAACTGCATCTGCGGAGTTCAATTGGTAATGCATTCCAGAGCCTGGGTGCTGCTGCATAGAAAATCCCATGCAAAATAAAAATAAAATCATAAATATTATTTTTATTATAATTATCCAGATTAAAGATCGGGGTATACATTTATAAAATTCAATAATGTCTATGCTTAAGGACTACACTAGGCCTAGTACTTTATTTTAGACACTCAAGTTTTAGTATTATTGTATTGCAAATGCGTCGTGACGAGCGCCCTCTATACTTGAAAAGCCTACGAACCGTGCGTGGGGTAAACACTGCACCACAAAAGAGCTCGAGTAGTATCTGCACCACTGCTGCTCAAGGTCAAACGATCGAATGGACGAGGGACGTGAGTTACTAAACAGAAGGTAGGCTAGGCCTAGGTAGGCCTATCTGCAAACAAAGTGAATGAATTTGTATCTAACGTGAGTATACTATTTACTATCAGTAGTATAGTACGATTAATATTGTAATTAAAAGACGAACAATTAATGTAGGCCTATGTTGTGTCAGCTGTGGAAATGCATACACAACAACAAGTGTCTGTGCCTCTCCATCAACCACAAAGAGGCGTCACTACTCTGTCGTCAGTCTGCCGTCAACTGACTCTAAGCAGGCACTTGTTTGTCAGTAAGGAGCATTCCGAGGATAGGCTAGAGACTCCTTGGCCTGGCTTGCTCTTTGTTTCGTTCTGTATAAATTAAATTAATGTACAGTAATATAATATATACAATTTAAAATTGTAAATGCGGGACTGTAATACCTGGACTTCAACTGTATTTAATAAGTTTTGATAATTCTACTTTTAGCAGACATTTAAAAACAGCATTGCAACGATGCAATGATCCAACACAATAATTTTAGCCCGTGGCACTTTTTTACTCTGCTGCTGCTACTACTACTACCACCACCTATAGTATTAATTACTTGAACTAGCATCAAGGTAACTTTTAGGAATCATAGGGAAAGTCTAGGCAGGTATACTTGGCAGCTTATCCAGCTTTCTACTCTACTACTACTACTACGTCTAGGCAATCTGATATATTATTATCAGAATTCAATTTTTATGAAACTTGGGCTGTCTTTAAGAAGATGAGATGTTACGTCTGGTTAGGCCAAAGCCCCATAAATAAATATTAGATTAACACCCCCGCCCAATTTACTTTTTTCAGAATTGAATTTATACAAAAATATTTGTGAAACTGTTAAAGGAAAATGTTATGTTGCGTGAAACTGCAGTCAAGTACATGCAAGTTTCTATCTAGGCCTATGTAAATTTAAAGATTAAATAGCCATCCATTGTTGTGTGGCCTAGCAAGGGCATTGATCCGTACTTAAAAGTGGGAGAAGGATGAATTGAAAAAAAGGAAGTCTTGGCAGGGGGCCTAGAACCTGACCTTGTGTGAGGTCTGTTGATTTCCAGTCTACCTCAAGTTGTCTAAATTGAATGCAACACTGTACATTTGCGTTTAACCTGTTCTATTTTCTCCATGGTTTAACCTAGTACAGTGGTTTGAAACACTTTAGAAAATGCAAATTGCTTCAACATAAAAGTTTAATTACCTGCTTATTAATATCAAAAATATGTAGAATGACATCATATTTTAATATGCACATTTTTGATAAAAAATAAACTTTTTTGAGCTGGTGCTAGAAAAGTCAATTATAGTTTTGTCAAATTTTTAAGATAAAAAATAACCTAAAGCTCTCTCCACACCATCAAATTTTAAATGACAAATTTGTGTAATGTGCCCATATATGGGTATGATGGTGTCACATTGCACTAAAAATATAGGCACAATTGTTCTTGGCACATACAATTCATAACCCAAGGTCAAAAAAGGGCTTTAAACTGGCACCGCGCTGTATTGAGAAACAAGCCTCAATAGGCAGTACAACATGAATTTTGTGTGAATTGGGTTTTTAATAAATAAAGTATAACTATTATTCTTACTATTCCTTAAGTTTGAGTGTAAAATTCCAACTGTAAAAGGTGAAATTTAGCCATTTTCCGATGGGAATTAATGAAAAAATGAATAGAAACCTGCCGAAAATAAAGGCATTTTTCTCAAAACTTGAAAGAAAGTTGATAATTAATCAAACCATCATGACTTTGCTTCCAGACACCTGATTGAGTTAATCTAACTGTCATTTTAAAAGTAAATGATATGTTCTACGCCATATTATGTTAATTTTTTGTGATGTCTGTGATTCTTGTTTGTTCTCTCCTGTTTGACACTGCGCCTTGAGCACCTATTTTGGTGTAGATGTTTGCATTATAAAAGTTGCTATTATTATTATTATCATTATTATCATAACAAAAACTCATTTTGGGCTGAGGACGAGTTTATAGCCCTTTTATGATCTTGGGTCACATTTGATATAGTGTGATCAGAGCTTAACATAATTTTATATGGTGCCAAATAAAAGTATTGATATCCTGTTTCATGGTTTGACTGAAAATAAGCAGGGTGTTTGTGCAGCCATGATGCTATACAGAACTTAAGTCATACTTCATCTATGAGTCATTATGGATCCACTTGTCATCTGGCACTACATGAATTTGAAAAGTAAACTTTCAGTGCTAAAAATAAACACTTCAATAGGCAATGATTACATGGCCTTGGTGCAGAGTGCTATCACTACTACACAGTACTCACATTATTTGAAAAAGTAAAGAACTTAATATTATATTATTTTATTATATTATTGTTTAGGAGGTTTTTATTCGTTGTTTAGCAAACTTATTTTTGAAAGGTTTCAGAGGAGGGTAGAAAAAATGGTTTTGTTATATCAAAATGGTTTTGCTAATTATATCAGGCAGAGGAGAAAATAAGAATAAAATTATGTTGATAAATAATAAAATTCTCAAATTGTGAGGTAAGTAAAGTGATAAAGGACTTTAGTCCTCGGCTCAAGTCATGATCCTGTATTGTGTTCAATAAATAATATGATGATTTAAACAGTTCATTTGGAACCGTGGATTCATAAATACTTATTTGTTTGTGAGTTATATAAAAATTATGGAAGACTTTTTGCAATACCAGGCGTGAATAAAATGAAGGAAAAATTAAATTTTTTAATGAATTTTTTTCATTTTTGGGTAGAGCGGAGTGGACAGGGAGCAGTTAGATGTGGTGCACAATTTACTGAGCTGGATGGTTCCATATAAAATTGTTGAATTCTACAAAATTATGTATTGCATCATTTAAAAAATTCTGGCTTAGGTAGATCCACCTAAAAACTTTACGTTCTTAAATGTGAATTTCGAATGTTTGCATTCTTTTTTTTCTTACATAGTTTTCTTGTAAGTACTGAGAAGAATGCTTGGTCTGGTATCGACTTCGATCACAATCAACTCAACCCGCCAACTTTTCACCGAACCACAGGCCTCGCTCTTGGTGACCGTCTATGCACTGACTGAAACCTATATGCAAGATGACAAATGAAGATCGTATGCTATCCTTGTTCATTCAGGAGACTGGAACTGAACCAGGCTTAGCAAGGGATCTACTTGAAGGTATGGTAAAATACGCTTTAAAGCCTGAGGGAGCACTGTTTATTCATATCATTAATTTCTATAAGGCTACATGAATTGCCATTACAGTTGAACTTGCCTAAGTCGAATCCAAAATGCCATTGAAATATTTTTCGACTTTGATAAAATTTGACTTACAGATTGTTATTTAGTGGAAAACACCACAATTTGGCATGTAAAATAAGTTCGACTTAGAAATTATTTGACTTAGGCACAGTCGACTTTGGCAAGTTTAACTTAGTTATTTTGTTCTTTGATCCAGCAATTCAAAAATAAAAAAATAACTAAAGTGTTATCATCATCTGGAGGCTGTCCTTGACAAAAGTAAATATTTTAAACCTGTAGAAATGCCAAGGAAGAATTATTGTTACTTTTCAATATTTTGTGTTTGAGGACACTATATAAAACATTTTTCTCACCTTTGAATAATTTTGATAATTGGAGAGGTAATAAAACTCTTTTTTTCTACCTGATATTATGATCCAAAATCCTATTTGTCTTTCAAAAATCCATCTTCTACTAAAAAATTGTGTGGTTAGAGAACATTTTATTACATTTATTGATTTGTATATCGTCTGTCATTTATTTGTTAAAAGAAAGTCAAAATTCAATTTAAACTTTAAATAACTCATCTAAACGCATCAAATAAGTTATTAACTGCAAATGGGATATAAAAAGAAATATGTTTTCGCTGATTCACACACCTTAAAGTGTGATTTTGTCTGATAAGAAAAGTCATGAGTAAAAGTAAAAAATAAGGCAATGACCTGAACCCCTAAGTCAGTGGAAAATACGGTTGATGGTACACACATTGAAGAGCATGAAGTCGGTTGTGTGTTAATTTCTAGAAGTCTAGAAATCTGAAAAATAATCTCACTTCATATATTACAGTATCTTTAGTCTGATACAGCATGCTTACTTGTAGATTTGAAATACTGTACCATAATTATGGACTTTGTGAAATATATCATTAGTTCCTATGCATGTAATGCAATAGGAACTATTGTAATCACTTTTGCTATTTCCTATGTTTTTTATTGTGTGTAGTGTGTATGTGTGTGTGTAGACATTTATGCAAATGCGCATGCGTCAAAGAAAAG
>NW_022717449.1:896370-997772 GCF_011630105.1 Anneissia japonica | reverse complement strand
TATATATATACATACATATATATATATATATATACACACATATATATACTTCTAAAAGTCGTGTATCATGCATAGGAACGTTGACGCCTGCAAGGCTCTGGTTTATTTGTTTGTTTGTTTGTCAGTTCATCCGTCCATCCATCCGTTCACAATATTTAGCCAGGGTGGTCTAGTCAGCCAAAAGACTGGTCTTCCTTGGGGCTAAGTTAACAAAGCTAAAATTTAAAAGAAATACAAAGACTAAAAATAATAAAGTATAAATATACAATTACAAAAATGAAAGAGCTATAAATATTTATCTTAAAAATATTTAAATTTGTTGATGATTTTATTGATTGAATCACATAAAAAATTAATACATTGGAGGCACAATGAAGAATTTAATGACACATTAAATATTATATCTATATATTTCCATGTCAAAAATCAAATATATCACTCGGTGATAATAATAATATGTTTAACAATCACATAACTTTTCTTAGCATGCAATTCTCGTCGCGTCTATTCCACTTTACTAAAGTGCATCGTCCCACTATACATACCATGCTTCAGTCATTTCACCTTGAGCACATACATTTCATCATCTCAACGACCCATATGGTTATTATATTTATAGCAGGTATTTACTCCACTCCTTTAGTGCAAATATTCAGCCATTTTGAAGGTAAATATGAAGAAATTATCATTTTAGTTTTGCATAAATTGCCTACCCATCATGCACTTTATATTCAGATTATGGTACGTATACAACAAAATACAAAAAACACCTAGAGTATTAAACCCACTATATTTAAAAAGACGTTATCAAGTCACTTTGAAATTATTAAAAAAAAAAATTCCAGCAACATAAAGCAACATTTTACATTCAAATAAGAAACGTATCCTTAATTATTTTGGTTTATTTTTGTATAAGCATAAATAAAATATTCTAAACACAGTGTATACAACTTTCAGCCATTATTTGTGAGATGTTTATCTTCTTAGTGAAAAATATGGTGACCACATTCTGTCACACATTTCAATTCTTCAAAGAAGTTAATACGATTTTATATTTTAACCCTATCGACTTCTTAAACCAATACTTTTAAAGCAAATATTATTAAACTATTTGGATATCATTGCAACTTTCAGCAAGATATTTTATAAGATATTCTGTAATTATGCACATTCACAGTTTGTGGTTAAGTCTAGGTATGATCCATCTCTGCTAATCACAATGAAATAAAGCTCAGGATATTTGCATTTTCAGCAGGCACCATGATGAGTGGACTCAAGTTTAATGGGAAAATGCAGTGCTGATAACGACTCAGTTACTCTTTCAGCAGACCATTTCATACTGTAGGGCCTTGCAGTAGGCATTAACATAAATTGCGGGCTCACAATCACTTACAGTGAGATCATGTGGGATTACCACTTTAAATACAAGTAATTTCCAGCAGGTGCCTTAAGTATTTCTACGGTGTTATAGTGTGGTAAAACCTTTGAGCACTTTCAGAAGGATTCAGGATAAATGCTGGTTTGTGTTAAATTGTCTTTTGGGACATGCTACTTTAATCACTAAGGTTAATTTTCATAGGTCATAGTTTGTTAAATCTTTAATCTTTTTATAACAGCAGCTTGATGTTGAAATGTAAATTATTCATGGTGAATAGATATTCATTTTCTCTAATTACTTTAGTACCACCATTTTGAAAACAAAATTAGATTGATTGTGCTACTTATGATGAGTTGTAGTGTAGTGTACTGTAGCGTTTATTTGTTTATTTTGTTCAGGTTCATTGTGTCGGATCATACAGGTTTAAAACAACTCGCTGAAAGAAATATAGAAATTATTTATATATATACTCCTATATGATATTATCAGTAAAAGACATAGTAATTTGTTCATAGAGTAAAATTTAAAGACCTATTAAAAAAGTTGATTATTCAGATCTTATTCCCTGGACCGCTCCCCTCCCCGGGCACCTAGTTGCACCCTAGACATTTTTCTGTCATTTGTTCTCAATTATATTATTTTAGTGCCACTATTTTCAAAACAAAATTAGATTGTGCTATTTATAATGAGTGTGGTTTAACGTTTATTTTATTCAGGTTTGTTGTGTCGGATTGTGTGGGTTTAAAACAACTCACTGAAAGAAATATAGAAATGATTTATATAAACTCCTATGATGTTATCAGTAAAAAGACATAAGAAATTTGCTTTTAAGTTAAAGTAAGGCCAAAAAAAAAGTTTGTCAGATCTTATTTCCTGGACTAGCTGAACCTAAGACATCTTTCTGTCAAACGCTCCTTTAATGAATTTTGGTTATAGATGTGAGAAAACCAGTGTTCAACGAAGAAAGTTGAAATGTATGAATAAATACCTGACATTAATTACTGACAATGCTTGAATCTCCAACAATCTCAAAGGTCCCAGCTTTGTATACCATAATTTCTCTCATAAATATCTAGGGAGATGGATTTATTATATTGAATATTATCAATAATAATAATAATAATAATAATAATAATAATAACAACTTTATTTTAAAATGGAAAAAATAAAACTTTTTTTTAACTATTTAAAAAATTGATTTCATTTCAAAACAGACACACAACAACAGAGAAACAAAACATACGAAAAGAAAGAAACCCTAATTTATAAACTGGAAAAAAAATAGTAAATGAATCAGCCCTCAAAATTAGGAAAAATGAATGTTGGCAAAAAAAAAAAAAGAAAATCGGCTGCACTATAAAATTTACGCCGGTTATAATGTTGGCAGTTTTTAGTTACAGCCTACAGCCCTGAAATCAACCCATGTTCACCTGTTGTAGCAGTGATGGATGTCTTCAAGTCATCCAATTAATTTAAGCTGGAAAGCCTAGCCTACGTACTGATGCTCAAATCACAACTAATTGTTGAATAATGTTTATTTTATGATGACGAATAAAATGAAACTGAACAATCAGTTATTAGCTAATAGTAATAAACATCGCTGTCTGTTACAACACCCTGCAAATGAACTGTCGCGACGGTTACGACGCATCATACAGATAGCTCAGTCCCAATAGCGTTGTCATAAAGATTATCTATTAATTATAAAGACACACCGGTGGGCCTAAACGTTAATATTAAATAAATTGAAAGTTACGCCTTAATATTGTTCAAAATTAACGCTGTTACGTCGGCATTGCAGAACGCCGGCGTTAATTTTGAGGGCTGAATGAATAAAATTAATACAATACATAAAATAAAATTAATCAATAAATAAAATTACAATCTTTAAAAAAACAATACAAACAATTTCTCAGTTTTTAAAAATAAAACTTGTATCACCATACTAGTGTTTGGCCTGATGCTAATTAAGCCTACCGATGGTGAGGGTAAAACATACTATGGCAGTCACACCACATAGCTGGTCACACTAATATACAGTACAGTGTGCTATGTTCTTGACTGGTTACTTGTATTCCAGTTTTTTGTAAATCCACCACCCTTTGTGTCCACTTTTCAAACAATACATTGACACAGTGGGTCTCTAAACCTTCCAAATATGAACAAAATAACTTGGGTGAAAGATGGCATTTAAATGTTAGTGTTGCTTGTTGACCCATAAATATCAGTAGATGCCAATTTATAGGTTAACACAACTGTTACCTTGTGTACTCTGTTGGATAGAACTAGTTTTGTAACTTATTAGTTTTCAATTGGAGGAAATATAGGACAGGGTTCTCAAACTTATTGGGCCAACGACTCAAACATCAAAGCAGATGGCCATGACCTACTTTCCAGGATACTCAAAATTGGTCAATTACTGGTAAACAAAATTGAAGTACAATTTTTAATGCTCTTCTCTTCTCTCACTACAGCATATTTTAACCTGATATATAAACAATTTTTTAAAATCCTAAAGGCTCGCGACTGTCTAAATTTTTCGTCGCAACCAACGTGACCTCTGCTGTACACTTTCCTTCTTGAAGGTTCATTGTTTTTAAAGTTTTAAGTTCTTGTTCGAAAGAGTCACAGTTTAGACGGTGAAGTAATGAACCCTACAGTAATATCCACAGGTCGTCGGTTCATTTGCCTTGCCACATGCCCGGGTCCCATAATATGTATAATATTATGCTCCACATTAAAATTCTCTAGGGTGAATCAGTCCCTTTATGTTTTTTGTACATTGGCCCAGGGAGTTGTTTGGCCCAAAAAAACTCCCAAAAAACAACTCTGCAAAGCACATAAATAATGGATTATATGAGAAATTTAAAGCTCTCTGAATCACCTTTGCGTTGTGGAACTCCCTATGAAAATAGTTTTAGAAGTAGGTACAACCTGACACAACTTCAAAGTTGTCTGTCACTAAAAAAAGTTGGCAAGACAGGTGTAGGAAATGCTTATAAGTTTAAAGCTATGGCCCATACCTTTCTTCACACAATTGGATTGCCTGTACCTCATAGCAAATACAATAGAACCTATTAGCAGTCCCAAGCAGAATTGAGAAATCAGGGAGTGGAATATAATATATACATAGATTCATAATTTCTACTTGTATAGTGCAAGTTTAACAAAGTTAAAACTTGCACTAAAGTCATTCGCATGCTTTACATGAAGCAAATAAAAAAAAAAAAACGACCAAAACTAACACACTGTGACGTAACACAAAGAATCAAGGCTAAAAGACACTCAATAAGTGGCACTATAGATCTCTATACTATCCTTTCTTAGATGAACAAAACAACAGATCCATGATATGAAACTCATGTCCTAAATAATAATCTCAATTTACTGTATTGTCACATGTTATGTTAGCTCTGTTAGGTCAATATTGTTTGTATACTGTATGGATGAAAAAATGACTGAAAGTCAGAAAAAAAATTGTGAAGTAAAGGTCGGATGATCCCACAAAAGAGAGAGAAAAAAAAGAATCAAGGCTACTGTTTACATCATCAAACATAAATTGTAAACTCAAAATTCAGAATCATATGGTACAAGAAATATGAGCTTTGTTACGAGTATAGTAGTAATAGTGATGGTTATCATAATCGATTTGAATTTTAAATTAGTCATAAGATATGGATAACATTCATTGGTTTTGGGCCATGGCATATGGTAAATGACTAAAAAAAAAATATAAATTTTAATATTGCTAAGGTCAAGTTGTATTATGTCATCTTTGAACCTCTGTACAAATACAGTTTTAATGACATTGGCAGTGATTTTTTAGTCTGTGAATATTTGTTTGGTGTTGGTATATATAAGCATGTATCTTTTATACATGTGTATGGTATGCAGTGTTCTCCCAATTGAAAAACTTTTACTGGTAAATTTGTCCATATAGAGCCAGCTAAGCGCACACAACTTCAGATATTGCCAATTTTAAGTGGATTTAAATGGCTTCAAAAAACAATAATACGTAATCATAGCTTAGGCCTGGAAAGGAATGATGTTAGTTTATTGAAAGAAGGGCAGCCTAGTCAACCTAGGCCTAATAATGTGCTTTTTTATTCTACCAACACACAATTTTTACTGGTTGGTCAGTTATTTTTACTAGTAAAATTGACAGCTAAAACGGCTTCGGGAGAAAACTGGTATGCATCATAGAGTGTGTATAGTGTATCCTACGTCTCGCTCCAGTAACTCTCTAGCATTTTGTGGCTACACATTGCATTTTGTTGATCATGCTTCATTGCTTGTGTATTTAAAGTCACATGCCATGGAGTCCTGTTCATTGTCATCCACCAATATAATATTTGTAATAATATTGCATAATATTTATATTAATGTGTATTTTACTTTTGACCCAGTGTTTTGGGAAATTCTTATTTATTTATTTATTTATTAACCAAATCAACAGCAGACACAAATAACTAGCAGGAAACAGAAAACACTTAACTAATCACATCCAAGACAGTACGACGAAAAGTAGGCAAGTCAAAATTAATATCAATATTGGGATAGGCCTGAACAAAATTATTATAAGATATACTTAATCTACTAATAAACCCTTTTTATAAAACATTAACTCTACTAAAAGGAATATTAAAAACATTGTTATTTCTTAAATTACGAACAGGAACACGGAGGCCAAAAGAAGAAACTAAATTACAATCACAAATGGAATGCATACATTTAAATAGAAAAATAAGATCTTTAAGATATCTGCGGGATAGAGGTGAAAGTATAGAAAAGTGAGAATCGTTATTGCAAGTATTTTTAATGTCATTGTTTAAATTATTCTCAATCATTTGACAGTTATTTGTGTTCACTTTTGAGAATCCTTTTTCTCTACTGGTGGTTTCTTTTATGTTTGTCTTGTGTTTGTATTTTTTAATTTTACAGTATGTCAAAAGATGAAATATATGAAATGGAAACATGGTAAATGGAATTAGTTTCAGAATGTGACTTTGTTCATGTTTAATTATAGACTTTGTTTATTTGAAATCAAGATTACATTCACCAACTCTAGATTAGTAATTAAAGAATGAATAGAATTGACAATGGCGTGTAATATTTTTTTGGAATTCAGCTCGTTTCCATTAAATCTCTTCTATTAGGCTGGAATAAAGGCTAAATATTTATGCTGTTTTCAATCACACTGTACAGGCTCCTCGTAACATCATAAAGCTTCTTATTATATGAGGAATAGGCCTACTGAATTATTAAATGGTATTAGGTCTGCTTAATGTTACTGCTGCTGACATTGTACAGAACACAAACTGATGCCAATGCTATTTTGAATACTGAAAGTGAAGACATATTATGCTCCAGTTTCATATGCCATGCTTACAAACATCTATTTTGATTGTACCGATTTAACTTACGGCTGATCCTCCGACACCTCTTTCTTTACATGCTTTTATATCTGGTTTCCTACAGGATCTCTGGGGAGGCGATCTCTACCGGTTTAATGAAATTTGACTTTACTGTCTTCCGTTGTCAATGACGATAATTGCAAAGTATAATGTTGAGATAAAGTAGGTTATTGTATGGTATTTTTTTTCCAATTGAGTGTCTCCTTCCCCAAAGTAATAATTCCTTAATTGGTATTGATATTAGCTTATCGGCAGAATGCAGATGACATTGGCAATAGTGAAAAGAATAACTTGTTCTAAAGATAATGGTAATGGAGAGGTCTACTTCGTGAATACTTACCTGGATAAAACGATTATGATTATGGTAATGGAGAAATTGGGGAAAATTATGTCGTGGAAGACAAGTATTCTTAAGATATACTATGGTCTACTATCTTTTAAAATATGTACTGGAAACCTTAAAATTATTAAATTGATTATGTGAAATTTTGATTTTATTGACATTTATTTACTGACACAGACAAAAATTGATGTGATTCATTTTTGGAATTGATGTCCTGAAAACTAGGTTTTTATGAGGAGTGAAGTTTAGGATATAGAGTCGATTGCTATGAATGTATGGGGGAGCTATAGCAAATTATAGAGAGCTCACTTCACTTTACTTCTGACAGCATTGAAAACTTTTGCAAACCTGTTAAATTCAAATCAGGCAGTTGATTATAATATAGCTTTATTATTTTTTTTTCAAAATGTACCTAATTGTATTTTGGTTGTTAAATTTTTATTATTTTATTTTTATCAATTTTGTTGATTATAGAGATCCAAGATTCAGCAAAGTGCCTTTCTCAACTTAGATTTGTTTAGCTCCTACCTAAATACAGTAACCATGTGCCCGTTGCTGTCAAAGATCTGCGTCGCAGATGACGTACCAGTTGTCCCCGCTGTCAAGCTTTTAAAGTTCATGAAAGAATGCAGACTTTACATGACTGCTCACTAATGTATCATTATGTGAACTTGAAATATTATATGCTGTGTTATAATAAGATATTTCAGATATTAATCCAATGAGACACAATCAAAATTATTCAATTTTTTTTTCAGATTTACAAACTTTTTAACTAGAAAAATCTTACAAATTTATTAGCGAATAGGTAGCCAATTTTAACAGTCTTATGCTAAGAATGTATTTTATTTTATGAATCTGTTTTATTGGCAATAAAACTATTTTTTATGTACTATTTTTCAATGAAAAGCTAATAACTTGTGTAGAGATGCAGAATACAGGGCAGGGTATTAAGCATTTCAAATACTGAAATTTACTGTTCAAGTTTATTATTAGTATACAAATTATTTTTTGCAACCGAAGTTGACTCTCACCCACATCTTTGTCTTGAATGAATGGTTACTATGACCTTTTTACCTGCCTTTTAAGAATGTTATAAATACTCAGGTGTTATTATTATTTGAAAGAGAACTAGCAAAATTTTTTTTTTGTTTGACATTTTTGATATGCCATTAATAATAAAATCAACCATAAAATCGTTTTTTGGCAATTTTTTTATGAAGTTATAGGCCATTATATACGATTTTACCGTGACGTCACTGGCGAAAAAAGTAACGAAGGGCTGTGTAAATAGCGCCGCGTAGAGTATCCGCCACTTATGATCTTTGCGTGCATGCTGTAACCATAGCTGTAACTCGTTTGTTGACAACCGCTGATGCATATCAAGTCAAGCCTATGCATAATTTGGACATCATCAGCCTCTAAGAAGTATGCAATGACCGAACATAAGCCAAAGGGTTTATTTTTTTTTTCAAACCAGAAAGACACATAAAGATAAAGTTCAAATCGAAGAAGCACATAATTACCATTCAAAAGTTGATGAGGAGCAGGTGGAAAATAGGCTCGATAATTTAAATTGGTGCGTTTGTGGCCAATTTCAGCTAATGCCTATGAACGATCGAAGAATGCCTGTGTTGTAGGGAAGCAGATGGAAGAATACTGGAATGGAATGGAAGAAAACTCAACTTCTTTTGTATTTCATTTCAAGCGGCACGAATACTGAAATTTTAGAAATTATGTTGGTAATCATGTCCTCCTTTGACTTCCACGTCAGATCTAACATGAGCGAATCCACTTGCCTGACGCCCAGGACAAGTGTTTTTAGGGTCGGACAAAAATTAGGGACCACTTATTCGTGGACCAGCGCTTTTAGAAAAAGCTACTTTAAAATAAGCTTCTTTACCTGATTATTGCATTTTGCTATATTACATATTAATTTTGAGTCAGGTAGCATCATTTCAACAGAAATTTCATTTTGATTATCTGATTATTTTTAATAATTTATATTTATTGGGTGATTTAGTGTTGCAGAGCTGCTGCAGATACATTAACACATTTACTGAGCAGTGCTAAGCCTTTTTTTCCTAGTTCTTTCCTATACACCAAGACATAAAGGGTACCACCATAATAAAAATAATTTCTGTTAACAAACTGTAGTGAAACATGAACAACATATGGTTTTTTTAGATCTTTACTTCCGGGTCCTTTCCTGAACCTCCAAGGCGAGAGTTCGTGTTCTGGCTACCACTGCCAGCGAGTTTACAGTACATGTAATGCAATAGTAGTATTTTGGACAAGTGTGGACGTAAACTCACGTCCTCAGTGCCCTGAGTGAACCCTGTCTTATGTGAACTCGCGTCCCTGGCAGCAAACATGTTAACCTTTAACAATATGTTTAGATAACTTGGAAATTTACAGTTTTAAAATTAAATTCTGGAAATTGTTTTTATAATCCATTTTATTGACTAAGTATGTTTTTTACTTCATACAGGTAGTACCATATTGTCTGGTACTGTATGCATACCAATCTATATTAATTAGATTTTAATTTGAGTATCTGTGTATTCAGGTTGGTAATATTGGCAATGACACTGATTATGCTATTGTAATTATAGGTACAACATCAGATATTAGTGTTGATAGATCCTAATAAAATAAATAGAACAAGTTAAAAGATAATATTCATTAATTTCTTCAGCAAACAAGCATCCATTACAATAATCCAATTGGATCGTGAATATGATGAATGCTAATCATAATCAAATAAACTTAACCATCAATCCTGATGAACAATATACATTAATGCATAGTCTTTATTACATGGTATGGAATATTGATACTCTACATCATGTACGTCATATACTACACTAGTACCTCATAACTAATATATAATACATCATAATTACATAAAACTGAATTTATTCATGATAGTAGGCATCATTTAGAATTAAAAAGGTATCATATCATACTTGTGGTTGGTCCTTGAGCCTTAGGGCATTTCCTCCTGGTAGAGACAGGATCGCAGGATTCCTTGCTAAATAATTCTGGCGCTATGCACTATGTTGATATCATGATTATTGCTATATTCGATGGTAGAATGTAACTTAAATCTCATCTAAGGATATTGTTTTGTTGGGCGGGGCCACCCAGCCTTGAGGTTTTCCACCCAGTCTAAAGCGAATTTCGTGGCCTTCCACCCACCCTTATTAACCCACTTAAAATCCACTCTTATTATTTGGAGTTTACCAGTGTTATCAAACACCCCACCCTCAAAATGTCTATCGTCCACCTTTAGTTTTCTTCAGCTACAACCTTACTCATCCAAATAAAGTATAAAATTGCATTTTTCAAAAGGTACCTTGATTTGTTAATTTTAAATAGAAAATTGTATTTTGAGTGGGAAATAATAGTAAAATATTTTGAAGAAGGTTTTACAAGTAAATACAATTACTTTTTAATAGGGATTTAAAAAGCAATAGTTTTTTCACTTAGTATATATTTCTTTAGTACAATTCTGATTGAAAATTTAGGATTTGATTATCTGAGGGTATATTGTATTATTTGTTAATTTACAAGGCTATACACAGCAACATGTAGGCTATAGCATTTTGTAGCTATTAGAAGGGGTCCATTGGAACAATGAAGCCACCCTGTGATAATAGGCAAACAGACTAGTTCCTTGAGGTTTATATATAAGGGTCCTTTCTGTAATATTTATTAATAGAAAGGATCCTTCTGTCTGATCAGTCAAGTTTCCTAGACACTTGCTTCCTAGACACTTGACCTTCCAGAAATGTCAGAAACTGCAGTTGCCAATGAACATGTGGTATAGTGCTGATGATTCACAAGCTGGTCTGTACAAAATCTATGCCTTGTGGACTCAGCCTGACATGTAGAATAAGGCTGTAAAAGGACTGAGGTTTTAAAATGGGATTGAAGTGTTAAAGTGTACTTGCTCAGTGGGCTCAGATAGAAGGCGGCGATGGGTTGGTGGAATAGTTCAAAGATTAGAGAATGGAGTTTATGTTCTGGTATCTAAAAGGAACTAAGTTGAAACAAGCTTGGGTTTTGTACAGTGAGACCAAGTTAGAATAAATCTGACCGATAATATTAGTAAAGTAACATCTCCCAATTACATACCCCTCTGTTCGAACAGAGTTCGTAAATGTAAAAATTTGTAATTCAGAGAGTAGGAATTTCATAGCATCTCAGTGTGGTGAGAGTAGGCCTATGCTACAAAGTACAGGGCTATACAGTATGTCTAGCCTTGTCATGGGAGCAAAATTTTGTCTCGAAATATGACTTGAATTTTACTGTTTTCTGTAGCAAAATAATAATTTACAGAAGCCAAAATTTCATGTGCTCACTGAAGTATTCATTTGAAGTGATTTCCAAATGAAAACATGACCATAATGGCAAAAACAAGTGTTTATTATTATTATTATTCTCTTCATAAAGATCGCGAATCCATGCAAGAATAGCATCCACAAAGAACAAAAAGTGAGATTTACTTTTGTACAGTACATGCCTGAACAAGCATGCACAGCTCAATGTAATTCATCTAGGCTGAAAACGATTGACATTTCTTGCTTTAAACTTAGTTTTGTCACTTTATTGTTTTAAATGTTTTTTTCTTAGCTGATGTAGCATTTTATATTATTTTTGAAGACTTTTAAATACAATTTTACATGTTTTTTGTAGTTAAAAACGATCATTCATAATGATGTCATCACCGCAAATTGGGTTCGTAAAACTGAGTTTCATAAATGGGACGTTCGTAATTGGAAAATGTTACTGTTCGGTAATACACTGCTGTCCTTCAATCCTAGTTATCTCCTGCCTATTGATTTTCTTAACTTCTACATATTCTCTCCATTCTGTTTCTGGTTCCTGTCTTTTTGTTCCCAAATCCAACAAACATGTTGTTGATAAATCTTTCTCTTTCTCTACTCCAGAACTGTGGAATAATCTTCCTGTTTCCATCCAAAATGCTTGTAGTATTGAAGTCTTTAAAAAACTCTTAAAAGCATACTTATTTCCAAAATAATCCTTTTTCTTACAATAAACCTTTTTCTAAACGCCTTGTATCCTTTGGCATAAGGCGCTATATAAATTTCTGTATTATTATTATTAATATTATATTGATTTAAGTTTTGAGACACCTTCACAATGCAGTGGGCTGACAACGTCTGAAATGATGATGATAATTTATATTTCAATTTTAAATACAGACTTATTTATTTATAGTAGTTAGTATCTTATTTTATGTTTTATTATTTTTTTTGAAAAATCTAAGGTCACAGTTATGTCCGTAGGACATTAAATAATGTTTTTACTGTAGTGCAGTGCTTTAGTCGCTTAATACAGTAGTTGTCTATTGCACTGTTAAGTATATGTAGAGATCCATACATAATAGATCATGTAACATTCATGTTGTACATAATTCTCACCTTCACATCACAGTAAGTTGTTATCCCTGTGGATTCATTTTCTGATTAACTTCACAAGTTAAAAGCATAATTAGGAAATTGTCTTACAAATTAAAGTTCTTCTGTAGGTTCTAGCAGTACAGTGTAACTTGGTGGTGTGACTAGTCATTGTTTACTACATAAAAATGTTGAAGACATGTTGAAGAAGAGATTAGCCCATAGCTAGGCCAGAAAAGGGTTAATAGTGATAATGATGATGATGATGATAATTATTGTTAATTCAATACCACCTGTCTTCCACCTTGAATGTATAACTACCTAATTATTTAAGAGTTTTCTTAGAATATTCTTAGAATAAATTGTGTAATATAAAATGTTACAATATTTCTTCGCTAATAATATCCAAATTTCATTTAAAAAAAAAAATAAAAATGCAAGTGCTCAATTGTGAAGAGTGAATCTTGCAGTGACATTGCAAGTCTGAATTTTTTTTTGAAGAGGTATAGTATACATTATACATTAGTATACATTATAAATTATGTCTGACAAAAAGTATTCAAGTTTTTTTCAGATTTTGTCCTCATCCAGAGAAACTGTGCTAAAAAAATAAAATATTTATCTGCCAACATAATATAGTAATCAGATTTTTTTTGTGCATACTTTATTTGAAATAACATGCTAGAATTATATCGATAATATTGACTTTTAAAAGAGTATGATTAAGTTTGGTAAGGAAGAAGTTTGACATTAAAGATTATTAATATATTTCCTTAAGGAGCTATGGGTATGCTTTGAGAGGGGAAACTCTTATTATGGTGGATAGGAAGTGGTTTTATTTGGGCCTTCACCTATCTGTTATTCATGCAAAATGCTTTGTTTAATTATGTAGAATTTCCAAAAAATATAAAGTGCTATAAGATTCTTGTATTCAGTTTTTGTTGATTTTTGAATAATTAACACAATGTACAGTAGGAACAACCTTGTCTTTTTGTGTGTTGAATTTCCACTTTGAGTGGATATTCAACCTGAACTAGTAGTAAGTTAAGTGGTGAATAAGTTTTTCTTAGTATTATATGTTGTAGGATTATCATAGGAAATACAGGATTTGATGTCAAAGTTCACCACATTGAAGTGTCTATACCTTATTTAGATAGGTAGTCTTAAGCGTTCACGTCCATATACAGTAGAACTTTGATTTTACGTATGGTACGGGATTGGAGGGCATATGTAAATCGGGGGATTTGTAAAATCAAGGTTGGGTTAAATTTGTGGTGACCTTTGAGCCAAACAATTAGCATTCATGTGCAAAATTATGCCTACCCAGCTTTAGTAACTTCTGTGTGGAAAATTCGACCAGACATGTTTTTCACACGAAGCTACTGTAAGTAGGAAAGAAATTGTTTTGTGCACCAACAGTAGATGTTCATCTCGTTCAGTCTATGTGGTTTTAGATTATAACAGTGTATTTAGACACAAATTAGCGTTGCTGTTGAATGCAAATTCTTTGCATTTTACGGTATTGAAATAATAAACAGAAAGTAACTAACTAACAAAGCTCTTTTTCACTATGGTGGCCCTGAAACGGGCCGTTGTTTTTTTGTTTTTTTAGTATTTTGAGGTTTTTGATGACATTGTCCATACGAGGCGTATGTAAAACTGAGGGTTTGTATAATAGGTATGTAAAAATGAGGTTCTACTGTAGTGGGTGAGCATGTGAATATTGCTAGACATTGTCAGCGTCTTGCATCCCCAGGCCAAAAGGCACGATATAAATCTCTATAACAATATTATTAATTATTATTGTATTGTAGCCAATTTAGAATGTTTTATGGGTTTTTTTTTAAAAACATTAGAATAAGTATAACAGATCTATGACATTTATTGTGTTGAAAGAACGAATGAGACAAAAAGTATAGCGCTATAAAAACAAGGAAATTAACATGAAGCAAAGCAAACATTTTAAGTGGATTTGGAGACGAAACAATTTAGACAGATGAACACAGCCCGGGGGAAACACACTGCGAGGCACATAATATATTTCATTAAGGATTTTGATCGTGTAAATTGTAAGGAATGGGCGATGTTCGACACACATTGTTTTACAGTTTTATTATTGTTCATTTGTATTCTGGAGAATCTCACTGTGGGATTTACCGTAAGTCAGAGTGACATTCACATTTAACAGCTGAAGAGAACATTTAAGACAAAAGTCAACTTGGTAAATATGTTTTACATATTTATTCTTGTTTAGCATGGACTTGTAACTGTGAAGTTTAAATTTGATTACTGTATTACATTTAATTTAAAATGATATTCATAAAACAATTTGTGGCGAGCAAAAATATATGACACCTTATCTCCTCCGTTCAACATGATCGATTATATGGAGGAGAGAGAAAATTTACTGGTACCTGTAGTTATTTTTTGTCATTTGGAATATTGATGGTCATAGTAGGAATTTAAATCCTGAAGAATGGAATTAAATTTTTATATATGTTATAAAGATTTATAAATGTAATATGAAATTGCTAATTTAACTGAATTTGGACATTCCTGTACATGAAAAAATGTAAAATATGACTGAAATTTGATTTTTTTGTGTTTCACACAAAAAATAAATGCAAATGGATTTTTTGTGTTTGATTTTGCAATAGGTCTGCGAAGAAACATAGTAGGCGCCGAAAACATTAGCCTATCCTACACTGCTAGGCTAGGTCTAGCCTTACCTTGATTTAGGTTCTGTTATCACACATAAAAATGGCCGACATGATATTTTCCGTTGCTAGTATTGACACTTGTGAAATATAATATATCATAGGAATTATTTCAAATCTGTTAAAAAAATGATTCTGACCGAGATTTTGACAATTAAACAAACTCAGGCCGACTCGATCGATCGCAGTGTGTGAGATGCAAAGTACTAAAATACAATTTCATTAGAGAGGGCACACTTTATTGACTGAAAAATTATACATAAAAGCGAGAGCATTTCCAGCAGATGCGATCTACAACCTCTGAATTTGCCTAGTAACAAAGAATTCGTCGAGAAAATGGTAATCTTCTATGCGAAATAGTCTGTATTTCTTATTTTTTTAAATTCTTTTGCGTAAAACTAAAATTTATGCCGATATTTTTCCATTGTTTATAATAAATAGCGTAATGCATGCATTTTTTCTAAAAAAAAATCTTTTTTAGTGAAATTTTGCCAGGAATGGGGCTTTAAGTATACAGTAGATCTACATTATATTGTAATGTGGAACCATACATAGTTAATGGTCATAATGTTTGTGAAAATTGGTTATTTTCAAAGATAGATTGTAGTAACCATTAGGATACAGTATAATGCCTTTATCATATTTTATTTTACTAAGTGCCTCATTTTATAAAGTATTTATGTTGCTTTTTTGAAATACACCATAAGAGCATATGCTGCTGTTTCAAAAGCGTCGTTTCGAGTAAGTTAATAATAACGGTTATTATAAAAATGAATGGTAATATTTCATTCCATTGATTTTTCCACCAATAAATTATGTTTTTGAATGGTAATATTTCATTCCATTGATTTTTCCACCAATAAATTATGTTTTTATATCAATTTGTTTTGATCTTTGTGATGAGTTGTTACAACATATAAACAAGCCAATTTGTTTTGATTTTTATCCTTGAACATGTAAACTAATGCCGTAGGAACGCCCCAGGGTGATTATTATTGTAAAAGGTTTTTGAGGGGGGCGTTTTATTGAGAGAGGAGTTTGTTAGAGGGAAGCATTTTTCTTTTTTGTGTAAATTGGATATGTACAGTACAGTATACTCAAATAAACTCCCCTCAATTTCACTGTAAATATGGACCTACGACACATTAATTAAAATCAAAATGTTTTATTGCATGATCATAAAGAATTATTGATCCCAACCAGGGTAGGAAAAATGTATGTCTGATTCAACTGTCCAGATTACAACATTAAAATATGTTAAGAATGATGTTGATTCCGTTAGTTTTGTTGACAGTCATTTAGAGAGGTGTTTATTCAAGAAAAAAATAAATGGCCTGTTGTTTATTTAATGGAGGTGTTTATTTCAAATGAGGCTCTGGAGGGGGCGTTTATTGAATCAATAAGATAATAATATAATTTTTTCCAGGTTGATTAACTAAGTAGTTAGGTTTCTATATTCTTTTGTTTTTGACCGTATTGGTTAATAATCGGAAGATAAAAAAAAAATAATTTGTCTCACTTGCAACATTTTTCTCCAATTTGTATATATGGGCTTTTATATGTTTTAATGTTTTTCTTGTTCTTGAATCTTTTATGACTGTATTTTATCTATATGCTGGTTTATTGTAACCAAATAAATTGAAATCAGATCATGATTATTTTTTTAATATAAGTAATTTTTCAAAAATTTGATAGGTTTGTGATATTACAAATCAGCTAAAATGATCATTTTAGACATTTCTTCTTCATATCTGCATCAGAGACTGAATGTCTGTCCAGCTTGGTTGACATTTAGGGGCCCTCTAATGTAGTAAGAGGATCAAGTATTAGCATCAATCCAAAGTTTGTTATACAATAAGGCAATCTGTAACAGATTTATCATTTTTCAAGCTTTTTCTGAAGGTGATATTTATTATGCATTAATATTTTTGTACATGATTTACTAACTTCAATTTAATATTTAAGTGGAGAACACTAACGGTATTAATGGAAAATCTGAAAGCAATTGTTTATTTATTATAAATCAGCAAAGAGTTACACTTTTGTTATTCTGGTTTATATTGTATTCAAGGACATAGAGCTGCCACAAGTGGGGGTGCCAATGGGTCAAAAGCCGCAGACATTTTTATAACTGTAGATATCAGGGGAGAGATTTTGCGAGCACAACCCCTGACATGTCTGAGGGAGCATGGTGTTTAATATACCAATATTGGAGGACTGCATCGTGTGTTTCATTATGTTTTATATAGCTGTGTTTTGGATGTTCTGCTCGTTTAATAATTCGGGGATGTGAATTTTTGCCATGTTTCAATTGTATTCAAATTTTTAGAGGCTCAAACCAAAAATTGGGGATGGGACAGCATCTCCAGCTCTCTGCCTCCTACACTTATGTATGTAATACTGTACCTTTTACATGCTAATCTAGGAAATGTACAAAAGATTTTTTTACAGTTTTTGTGTACTTTTTATCTACAGCTATAAATATACTTGTGAACATTCCCTTAACTTCCTTCTGCAAATCTATGATGCTACTGTACATCAGCAACATATACTCTAGTTGAGATTTTATTTTGATCTCAAGGAATGTGTTAAAATATTCAGATATCCTCTGAAAAACTTGTAATTGACCGAATTATAAATCTACATTTCATCTTTTAAACATGAAATTTCATCATTGACTTAAATTGGGAGTACCTTTCCAGCATTTGTGCATTCTTGGATTCTTTACATTCCGCTGTAATGCTATGTATTTTTGGAAATAGCATGCTTGATACATGCCAGAGAAAGATGTGCACAATTGTGTACATTGGGCCTACGGTTTATAGTCCTTATCTGAGAAGACTTGTTCTCCTCCAGAAGCATAGGCGAGTGTGCCATTCGAACCAGTGCCGATATTAAAGCTGTAGGTTGCGGTGCCCCTGCCTAATAACCGCTCGACTATTCAACTTGCCTAAGACACTAAAAGATGTCTGAAAAAAATGTCTTCAAAATTAAAAAATCAGTTGTTAAGACATAAAAAAACCTTCTGGAACCAGGTTTTACTGTAGATAGATGTATTTATGAAATATTTGTTAATTGATTAATATCTACATGTTTATAATATATACATTTGATAAGTGTTTTTGTATGAAAATAAAAAATAATAGTTTGCGCAGTTAATAAACATGCAATAATATTATTGTATTGGCTATTTGTAATCAAAGTCTTGAAATAGAAATTTTATTCAGCCTTGTCATTTTTTTTTTTTTTTTTTTTGGTTCTTCATATACTACAGAAATATTTTCAAATTATACTATTGGATGGTAATCTTAAAAAGCAAATGATAATTACTCATACCATATATACCCAGATTTGCACTTAGATTTTCAGACCAGTCATTACTAATTTAACCAAGATCTAGACACACATGGGAAGATAAGTCATTTGCAGTTGCCACGCCAAAATGATTAAATCAGCTTCCTTGGTCTGCAAACAGCATCACTTTATTGAAACAAGCACTGAAAACTCATCTGATGGTTCTTTCAAGTAGTGTCCCCATTTTATTAATTTTTTTCACTCAGTCTTACAGTGCGTTGGAATTGGCTAGGCAGTCAGACACCAGCACCACTAGAGCTTTTGTGAGTTATGAACCAGCGAACCCTCATTGAGGGCTTCAAAGTGCTGGTAAACAAAGTGGTGATGCTAGTTTCTTCTGTTTATTCTTTCCCGGTTAGTTAAGGACATTAGTTTCCATTTTTTCAAGTTTCGTTTTCATGCTCCGTCTCAAGCACCTTGAGCACTTTCCAAAGAGGGTATGTGTTCGCTTTATAAATTTTATTCATATTATTATAGGCGCCACAAGCTATAGACAAAATATCGGCGCTGGTTCGAAAAGGCACCCTCGCCTATGGTTCTGGTGGTAGAACAAGTCTTCTCAGATAAGAACTATAAATTGTAGGCACAGTGTATACAATGGCTCGTGTGCACTAAAGAACTCACTACATCCTTTGAGAAGAGTAGGGGGATAACCCCAGTGTACTGGGACAGACTGCCCCTGTGGTGGACGACGAAAGTTGCTGGTACTGTGTTACCGGGTAGCATAGACACGAAGGGACCCATAGGAGCAATGAAAGTTGTTGATTGAGTTCCTAGTCCACACATCAAGCGCCCTGAGCATCTTACATTAGATGGATATGTGCGGTATATAAAACTACACTATTATTATTATTATTGTTATGTCTTGCAGGTAAGAGGTGGAACTACAATGCAGCGTTAGCAGACTCCAATAAGTTGAAGCAAATTTTAAAGCCACCATCACCTCTAAAATCAAGAGAGATTCCAACACCGCCCAAGTCAGACTCCAATGCCAATCCCAATGGAACTACAGAGGATGGAAGGTCAGCTCTCAATGTTCCCATTCAGGTCAAGAATGGGAATGGAAACAAGTCCCCAAATAGTATGTTTTCATCAGTATTAAATTTTTTTTTAATTTATTTTTTTTAGGCCCAAACAAAAATTAGTTTCTGCTCATTTATAGACTATGAAAATCTTTACGATTACTAGCCAATATCTAGAGTTCTAGGGCTCGTTTCATACTTACGATTTAGGCGATAAAGATTACCGCTAATCCAATTAAATATGTACCCCGAACGGGGATTTTTTGAAAAGACCTCCAAAAATCATGCCAGACCTAGCAAAAAAACAGCACATACAGGTATCCATCCAACAATAGGCAGTTTTCGCCGCACGACGTTAACATTAACTTTAACGTTAGTACCCATCATGCAGCGCGATAGCTCCTCCCTTTTTGTAAACAAAACGAAATACGCATGCACAAACCCATAACTAATGTACGTCGAGTACTCTGCAACGCAAGATGAATAAATTATGACGTCATACGGCGAAAACTGCCTAATAATTATTCTTCAGCATGTCAAATCTGTGTAATAATTACGCAATAACTTGGACAAGAATGAAAATCTGTGCCTGAAACACGCCTAGGATTATCGCTAAAAAAAATCATGTATGAACACAGCCTATGTTAAAAGAATATAAAGCTCTGTCCACCATATCAGATTTTCTTTGATAAAAAACTGTTGTATGCCCTTATATGGTCATGATGTTGCTCTAAATTATTATATTATATGAAAGAATTGAAATTTTTGTTAACCCTTTTTTCGGATAAAGTTGCATAAAATCAAAATGAGCATACAACACATTATCTAATAGATATTACTATTATTAAAGCTAAGAGTACTTGACATTTTAAATAAAACATCAGCTGTCTCTAATTCAGACCTCACGGCAAAATTTCCTCCTTGTTTCAGCACAAAAGAAATTAACGAGAGGTTTGTCACAGGCTAATGTCGTGATAGTACAAAAAACACGGAAACAGCTGGAATCTGAGGAGCAGATTCCAGACACACCATTTATCTTGCCGGATATCACTGCCTACAAGGATGATTTTAGAAATTTTCTTGAAAAAGACCTGATTGAAACAACCAGCATGTATAATTTGGAGAATGCAAGTAAGTGGTTTTAATGGTATTATATTACACATTATACATATAATGAAAAAAGAAATGTCATCTCATTTGCAACATCCTATTAAACATTATTAATGGAAAGGAAGTGGAGAGTGTTGATACTTAAATATACCTGGGATGGCTGGGGTGGTGACAATAAACATTGTGGAAGGATCATATTGATCATATAGTCAACACGTTCGTACGGTCCTTAGAAAGTACTTGTAAGTCCTTGAATATTGACGTTCGTACTTGAAAACCGATTTTCCAATTTTACATTTTTAGAATTGACTTTGTATTAACAATGTATAAAATTGATTCTATTACATTACGTGTATTTTTGGTCTGATATATTTTTTTAAACAGAACACTTCCTTCGTTGTCACGACGCCACTTGCTAGTCGAATGTTGGAAACAACATGATGCGTCTCCTAAACTCTGTCCGCTAATTGTTTAGTTTTTCTTGGGTCGTGTGCAAAAATGTGATGCCCAAAGTTGGATAGTGTGACAGAAACGAGCTCAGTGTAATCGATAAAAGTTTTTAAACAGATAAATTAAAACAAATAAGTCTAAATAAATAAATCTAACAAATTAAAATTTTATTCTCTACATAATATTTTCTCCGTAATTAAATTAACGTGTTTTGAGAAGCGTCTTAAGTTTAGAAAATAGTAAGGCTATGAATTTGTGATTTACACTGATAAATCTACTGTAATGGTGTCCAAATCCAAATATCTACTAAAACTTGCTTGCAGGTTGATTCCAATCAATTTTTAAGGACTAGGGCAAGAATACACTTTATTAAAACAATGGAAGGCGTAACTTTTATTTGAGAGCGGAGTTCCACCACCAACGGCTTGCCAGTGTTTTTAAGGCTGTTCTGGGGGACAACATCTACACACTATAGATAATAAAATATTAATATATAATATAAGGCATGTTGAGTAAAGTTATGGTGATTCTAATAAAAATCCTAAAATTTATCACTTAGAAGGCAGCACATTTAATATAAATGCAGTTTGGTTTGTGATGTATATTATGAAATAATCATAGTGCCCTCTGTAGGTCAACCTAGTTTCTATGACTTCAAATTCATTGACCTGGCTTAGATACAAATTACTAGGGTACCCAGAAACACCTGTTCAGGTGAGAACTGTCAATTAGAGCAAATTAGGAACTTATAGTATTAATTGATACGTGTTAATCCAGAGAGATACTGGAGCATTGAGCCAGTAGATTCATATTTGCTGATTTGCAGTTCATTGTGGTCATTAGTGTTTTAGAGCACTTAAGGTTAGTTTCATCCTTTCTTCTCATTTCCTCTTCTTGTTCACAACCAGTTTTCTCTCATCAACCAGTAGTTCTACCACAACCAATCCTCTTCCTTTAGTGTTAAGAAAACACTGACATGCCAGCACTCTTGGCATCCATAGTAGTTCCAAGGCAAAACAATGCAACTTAACAAAAAAGAAATAGGAGTTGTTTTACCGTGAAACGGCCTATCATTCCTCAGGCTATTGTACCAATTGAATTGAAAATTGAATTGAATTGAAATCATTGGTATTATGCGATTCATACACTAACTGAAAATTGAATGAAAATATTATGGTAGTAAAGAAATTGTTAGCTTTAAGCGCCCTGAATATCTCTGTTGATGACAATTAGCGAAAGCTATAAAAGAGCTAAAACAAGACTCTGAAGGTTAACAATATTTATACTATCAAGCAAACAATAAAGACACTATTTGGGCCTACTTCCTTTCACACATAGCTAAATTGTTACCACAATATTGCAGGAATATTCCCAAAAATGCCTTCTACGCAGCGTTCCATCTCACACTTACTAATGTTACTGCAATATTCCGTTATGGTGCATTCTCGAGTGTTTCTGAAATGAAAGCAGGTCGTATTTCCGCAATATTACTCCTTATTTACAGTAACATCTCCTAATTACATACCGCTCCGTCCGAAAAGAGTTCGTAATTGAGAAAATTTGTAATTCAGAGAGTTCGAATTTTTATAGCATCTCAGTGCGGTGAGGGTAGGCCTAGGCCTTTGCTACAAAGTACAGATGTGAAGGTAGATTCACACCGAATCCGAATTCGGTTCGTGGAACGTTTTCAAGCGCGTCTTAGTACACGCCTCTATTCTTTACTACTGATTTGATTAGGACTTTCAATAATGTAAATGAGCAGTAGGATTTTATTTTTTTTATATGATATTGCCAATATGAACAAAAATAAATTTGTTTAGATAACTAAACAAATTTATATTTGTATATTTATATCATAAAAAAAATATGATATAAATGAAACCAACAAGAAAACATGTAAAAACCATGAAATTTTAAAGCATTAAGTGCCTTTGTTTTGAATCCAAGGTGGAGACAATTATATTCTTTAAAAAAAAAAGTGAACTTTTGTTGACATCAATTAAAAAAGAGACCAACAATTATATAAATAGCAGCGATTGATTCAGTTGGTTGCTTTTTGAAGGTCAGCTTGTTTATCCAACTCTCATGCTGCATATTATATATACAATCTCCCTTATTGATTTTCGTTTTGTTCACTATTTAAGCTTATAATGCAATATGGCTAATTATAATCCAAAAGCATAAATAATATTTAAATGATTGACAATCACATATAAAGTAGTTATAAAACCAGGTCAAACCTCTGTATGTTATTAATATACAGTACATACTAGTTACTTTACAATTTTAGCATCAGCATCATTTTTATGTACAGAGAGGCCTAGACAAAATAAACTTTGATTTGTCATAAAGTGCATTGAATTAATTGATTTTCTACATATTTAAAGTGCTTATTAAATATGAAATTGAGTCATGCATATTTTAAAAATTTCTACCTGAGTTGATTTAAAATAATAATAATAGTTAATGGTAATATATTTTATAGCGCAAAATACAAGTGTCTATGCGCTTGATTATAGACTGAAATGGTAAACAATAAACTAAATAACCTATAGATTCCTGAATCGGAACAATTGAGTTATGAAATTGCTAAAAAGAGAGAGTTGTTGGTGGATTTGACATTGAGTGCCAACTCAATGCCAACACATGGTGGAACGTGAATAATGATGATACATCAATACAACCGCGTATTGGATAATAGCACAATGCTGTCCTTCTAAAGCTAAAATGTTTTTTTAAACAAAACTAATGTCAATAGTGTTTGAGCAGTGTGTGTTAGTTTTCAGACAGCATTTTTAATTAGTACAGCAAAATCTGGGAAATGACTCCCCAAAAATATATAGGCGCAGAATATATTAAATATAGGGCAGCTGACTCTAAAATTTATAGTAAAATTTTGCCTTAAAGTTGCCCCTGACCAAAATATGTATTTTTACCTATTGTAAATGTGCATCGGTCAAATAAATAAATTAAATAAATGATGAAATACGAGTCATGAAGGGTTGAAAGCACACTTTTTACAAGTGATGTAGAGAAAAATTTAGTGACGGCATAGCACATTTTAGACAATTTATTTGGCACTATACTATACTTTTATTGAACTAATTTTAAAGTCTAAATTACTAGGCCTATATTTGTACATTTCTATTGCTGCCTGGACTTGGGATTTCAGATATATATTGGCTGTCAACTTTCATTAATTTCGCTTTTATTAATATCTGATATTTGAAAGTTCAAATAAGTTCTGTATGTTACTTGTAGTACAATGATAACAGGCTGAAACAACCTCAATTTCCTGCATGTGTGTAGCAAAAATAATTTTTTTTAACAGTGCTTATAAGAATGCGGTTTGAGTACAGTATCTATATTTTTCTCTTTTATTTGTAGTAGTTATGTTCAACATTACCATGTAGAGGTAGAGTATGCACAACACTGCCTGATGCTTGAGCCTGTAGCAAACATGAAATCATTTATTGTGTTTGTGTCCTATTGTTGAGGTGTTAGGCCAGGTTTTGACGAACTGGTCCTTTTATAAGTTGTCGGTAACTGATAAAATATTGACAGTACCTGAATAGACACTGGAAGATCAATACAGTCTCTGTACAGCTATCAAAGCTGCTGACTACCTCTCTAGTGGATTGTATATATACACTCCCTATGTTCATGTTGTACATTGGATCTGGTGTGGTAACTTGGTAGACTTAGAGATTTTGTTTCAGGATGCTGCTGCGATTTTGTATACCACTTGTGGTTATAGTCTAGAGAAAGAGTGAGTTATGATCTTATATAGTTTTGCTAATATTTGGTACATTGAATATTATTAATTTTTCTCTTGAATTGGTTAGATTACACTAGTTGAGTAAAATCATTGTTTCTATGCCTATACAAAAAAAGTTTATAAAACATCAAGTTATACAATAAGTTGTAGACAATAATTATGCATTATTTTCTTATATTTTAATATTTATGCTGAACCCGTTCACCAGAAATCTACATTACCAGGTTTGCTTTATTAAACTAACTGTATAAATTATTACATAGTGTAGCTTAAGGATTGAAGCTGTTTTAGATGTTAGTAGATAAACCCTTGTTTTTGACAATATAAACCCAAAACCCTTGCATTAGAATGTAAGACTTTTAACTACAGGTCTACTTAAATTATATTAGAATTAAAAAAAATATATATTACAAAATTCATTCCACATCATATAAAATAATAGATTGCACTGATATGCGTTTTGTCTTTTTTTTGTTTTTGTTTTTCGTTTTACTTTTTTGAGGTAAGAAGAATTTTGATTGCACAATTGTTTGTTTGAAAAGCCACTTTGAAACTTTAGTTAATAAATTAGGTACATTGTGGTAAACCACTTTATCAACAAAAATGTATTGGGTGACTGATGTTTGGCAATGGAGCCAAAATTGCCAAACTTCTGACCCTGATTTCCGAATGTGATCTATTTTTTTAGTTCCTATGCATGTAATGCAATAGGAACTATTGGATTCACTTTTTTGCATGTGTGTGTAAACATTTATACAAATGCGCATGCGTCAAGAAAAAGTTTTATGACATTTTGTTTTTCATCACGACCTGAAGTTTCCTTTAGTGTTTCTGTCTGGGCATATGCTAACCGATCAACAAGTTGCCAACTCCAGACGTTTTTTTCTGTTGTTGTATAAGTAGTCTTGCTGCAAACGTCATTTCGTGCCTCGCAAGTTATTTTTTATTTGTAATTGTTATTTTAACGTGTTAGATGCAGGGCAGTGACTGTATAACATAGACTAATATTAAGGTACTGTATTTCCGACAGCCAGCTATGTAGCAGTGTACCCTTGGGTACATAACGACTTTCTAGCTTGGGTTTTTCCACTAAAACAAGGCCTGCGATGCGAGGGCCATAGTAGAACATCATTGATAGTTTAATCAATGATCTCGTGTTATCGTCTAATATGTAATATACATTTAAGTAATGCATGTAAAATTTAAGATTGCACTGGATGGGTCGCTTTGTTATATGGTATACGTAGCAGAGTGACAGCAGCAAGACTAGGCCTAGCCTATGACCTGAGCTAGATTGTGTACTTTCTTGTTCATCACGATGAAAACTTCGGGTGACAGACAATTGGGCCCGACTGGTGTGTACGATCGGGCCCAAGACATTTTTTAGCATATTGTAGTCTAGTAGGCCACTGCCAGCCTCCCCTTCCCCACCCCACGATATCGCTCCAAATTACTGTAAAATGAAAATGCTGTACACTTACTTAGGCCTACGAAATGTTAAAATTTTTTTTTTTTTAAAGTTTTTTTTATTCTACAAAATTTTTAAGTACCTTGTTGGTGTGCTAAAAAGAACATTGATGCCTGCAAGGCTCTGGTTTAACTTTATGCTTGCTCTGTACAGTACCAATTTTTACATAAAAAAATAAACTGGGTTTAAAGGATTCTTAAATTACATATATCTCTATGGTTTAATATTGATTTGGAGTGGAAACCATAGTGAATTCCACATCAAATGTTTTTATTATGCGTGTTGACAGATTGATGCATGAGATATCCATTTCTTTTGAATGATTAATGTTTGATTGATTTTAAAATAGGTACTGTAATAACAATAACTCTCTGTTTATGGGATGTAGTACGTTAATGATAACAGATCCGCCAACCATGTTATTGGGAACGTAAATCTATGTCAACAAACTGAGCATTTTATATTGTAACATTATAGCAAGTAATTTCATATCCATGAATACTCGGTATAATATAGTAACATAGCAGAAACATCCTTCTTCAATTCAGATACAAGTTGGTACTAGTGATACAAGTATTAGGGGAAGGAGTTGGGTGGTAGGTAGGTTGAGATATTTGGTCTATGGTATCACATAGCACATGTCCTTTCAAAACCCAACTCCAGCATGATTCCTGGCAGATTTTTGTAATTCAGCTTTGTCAAAAAGAGTTATAACAGCGTCTTCAAGAATAAGCAATCTTCAAATTGAGCGGTTATCAAATTGATTAGTCTTCAAATTGAGGGGTTTTTTAATTGAGCGATCTTCAAAGTGAGCAGTCTTGAATTGAGCTGTCTTTCAAAGGCTTTAACCTATTAAAGAAGTTGAAATATGAATGGATATTTTCTTATGCGTCTCGTTTTCTTATTCGGTAGAACGTTTGAATTGGTGGCTAAGTGTACTGCAGGTGCTTTGGCCAATGGCGACCTCAGGCGATGGCAACTGTCTGCTACATGCTGCCTCACTTGGTAAGTTGTATTCTACTTATTTTAATCTATTCTAGTACTGTATGTCAAGTAAGCTATGATAAAATAAATATCTGAAACAGACTAAGACAGAGGAACCAACTCCATCCCACCATTCATTTGCAGTTTGGGACCACGGACTAGCAGTGGATAGCAGTAGGAACCCTCAATAAACTATGTAACAAGAAAGAACAAGAATGAAATAGATTGACTAAACAAACGGAATTAACAAATGAAAAAACAAAAAAAAATTAAAAAGGAATACAACTGTAAAAGAACAATAAAATGAATGAATAAACAGAAAAAAAATTAAACAATATTTAAAATTTATACCGTATAATATTGAATAGGAATTGAATTAATAACAAAGGAAACAAAATAATTATTAGATAAAAAATGCACTTAGCCACCAAAAATATAACAATTTATAAAATTAATCTGAAAAATAAAAACATAATAAATAAAAGCAAATGAAGGATGAGATAAGAAAAAAATGGGGAAAAAAATGGTATAAAATGTTTATCCAACTTAGAGGGCTAACATGGTTATATTATTTTACTTCATACCATACTAGTTGACATTTTCTGTGATCCTTCTTCTCTTATGTCATTGTCTAGGTATGTGGGGCTTTCATGATCGCTTGTTAACATTGAGGAAGGCTTTGTACAAAGCTCTAACTGACAACCAGGATTCCAGGTTCATGAAGAAACTTAAACGCAGATGGAAATGGCAACAAATGCAAACGAATAAAGAGGTATATTGCATGATAATTTATATGAAAACACTATGAACTTGCAATAATTCAATTCCATATGTATTTGGCAACAATAAAAGTACATTGATTTTTTTTTGGCAATGTGAAAGGTAAAGTATCTCAATTGTACACATTTGAAAATGTCCTATAAAACTAGTCTTTAAAATACAGGTCTTCCCCCAATTCAAGACCACTTTTTAGCAGTTTTGGTCTCTAATTAGAAAAATAAAGATAAAAAAACATTAGTTAATATGGAACCACAGAAAAGTGATCTTAATTGGAGGTTGGTGGTCTTTAATTAGAGGGAGACCAGTATTAAAATTCTAAGTGTTTTGTATTGCAACCGTCGACCGACTAATCTAACTTGGCTCACTGTGAGCACTACGTGACACTGTCTGATGAATGTCGGTGGCAGTCTAAACGGGTCGTCATTAAAAACGATCAGTTGCACACGCGCGTGTCGTTGCATTGCATTCTCCATAGAATCATGTTGACCATCGGGTGCAGCGCAAGGCCTTATAATGAAAATTATAACTTTCTTGCTTTTTGTGTATTTAAGTAGAATGATGATGATATATAAATTATTTTCTACTTTAGTCTGGTTTGGTGTTCTCGGAGGAGGAGTGGGAAGAGGAATGGAGTCATCTGTTGAAGTTAGCATCAGCTAAGCCTCGAAACTCCAGCAAGGACTACACCCCACCGCCATCACGCTCAGTAGGTGGAGGGTAAGTGTGGCACAGTTAGTTGTGTTCATTAGTTATCTCCAGATCATTGTTTATACCTTGTATAGTGCATAATATTATGGGTGTATTTTGCTGTGCTTCAAATTTTCCTCTTTTCCAATCCCCTCGAAAACCACAAAGTAAGGCCAAAACGGTAGTACTGATTTTTTTTGCTTTTTGCTATTTATACTTTTATCAGTGCTTGTGACTATTATTACATCAACATTCCTTGTGTTATATCAAATATAGATTGTTGTTATAAATATATAAAGCATAAAGGTACCTCCTTAAAGGTAAGTCTCCTCCATCCAAAAGCATACATCCACACCTCCATTAAAAGTGTATAGTATACATGTTTTTCAACATAAATATTTTTTCACTGTAAATATTTAGTCATGTGGCTACTGATAAGAGGACTGTGATCTCCATGATTAAAAGCATAAATTTAAATATCCTTTATTAAAATCTTGAATTCAGATTTCCTCCGTCAAAAATATATAGCTATATCTTCTCTATCAAAAGAATAAATCCATGCCTCTTCTACTACTACAAAAATAAATCCATGGCCTCCTCCATCAAAAGAATAGTCAGGCCGCTTCTGCTACCTCCACAAGAATAAAACTACAGTCTCTGTCATCATAAGTCTAAAAGCATCGCATAAAACATCTATTAAAGGTACAGTAGGTCTCCTTAATCAGAAGTATAGATTTAAGCATGCTTCATCAAAAGCATAAAGCAGGGCCGTCCTCCAACAAAAACATAAAGCAGTGCCATCATCCATCAAAAGCATAAAGCAGGGCCGTCCTCCAACAAAAACATAAAGCAGGGCCATCCTCCAACAAAAACATAAAGCAGTGCCATCATCTATCAAAAGCATAAAGCAGGGCCATCCTCCAACAAAAACATAAAGCAGTGCCATCATCTATCAAAAGCATAAAGCAGGGCCATCCTCCAACAAAAACATAAAGCAGTGCCATCATCTATCAAAAGCATAAAGCAGGGCCATCCTCCATTAAAAGTACTGTATAAACAGGGCCATCCATCAAAAGCATAAAGCATCAAAATGCACATGTAGCAATGCCTGCTCCATCAAAAACATAATGAAATAGGCCATCCTTCATCAAAAAGACAATAAAGACAAGGCATCTTGCATCAAAAAGTATATAGCCATGCCTGTTCAACCAAAAGCATAAAGTAGTCTTTTCTCAATTATGATTAGGTAACAAGGTCTTCCCATCATAAGCATTGTACAGTAACATCTCCAAATTACAAACCTCCCATTTTCAAACTCCCGATTTTACAAACCTAATTTGCGGTGATAATGTCATTATGAACGATCGTTTTAAACTACAAAAACACTTTACAGGTAACTTTGCCTTCTGTAAAATATTATTTTGTTGCAGAAAGCAGTATAATCCAAGTCATATTTCATCACAAAATTTTGCTCCCATGGCAAGGTTGAGGCCTATCTAGCCCTGTACTTTGTACCATAGGTCTAGGGTACGTAATTGGAAGATGTTACTGTATTAGACTTCCTCAGTTTACTGCATAAAGTAAAGCATTCTTAATCAAAACACCAGGGGCGGATTGCTATAAGCGGTCTTTAGACAGTTTAGTTAACAGTTAGCTGGCTAAAATCATGACGTCACTACTGGTCTATGATTATAGACCATTGCTATACCGAGGTTTAACCAGTTAGCCGTCTTAAATTTTAAAGCTTACTCGGAGGAGGCTTAAAACGGTCTTAAATCATTTTAATCATAGCGTTCTGCTGATTAATTCAACAGTGCAATGGCAAGACTTAAGCCTAGATCGTCAGTTGGAGAATCGAACGACGAATATTCCACACACTTCTCAGCGTCTGTGAAAATACATTTGCGTGCGTCGAGCACGTATGATGTCGCCCCCAATCTTACGTTACAAGTGTTTACGGAAATTAATGAGACCATAGCAGAGATGTGTTAATCTGAATGAAGTGATGCATTTAATAGTCCCACTGTGAATGCAAGTGTGACACCAGGATATTCCCCAGATCACCCTTGTGTACTGTAGGAAACCAGTGTTCGAAATAAGGAAAAACTTAAACTTGTCCGGCGGACAACCTAGATGGAAACTTTGGTTGTATGCAAATGTTTTTACTTGTCCGTATATTATCTGTTGCTTGCTTCATTTTTACCTTGCACTGTTTTCCCTCCTAAGATCGTTCGACATGAAGAAAAGTTCGATAAAAAGTTTGAACGCCTTCCCACGCACGCCTCCATTCACCTTGATACATGAGTCAGGGCCTTGTTGTGCGGCCCGCCCATAGAGCTATTAAACAACTAGAGTGCTGACAAGATGGCGCAGCAATGCAGAGTTATGTATGTGTACCATCCAAGATGGCCGTCGTAGTAAAGCGCCACCTTCAGGCTTTGTATACATATTATTACTATAAATAAGCCCTCTGACTGACTATTATTTCATTATTGATAATGAGTAATGGTAATAACAAATTATTAAACTATTGTAGCCAAAATGAGGCCAAGTGGAGCATCTTATTTCAAATAAAGTACCAATGAATGAAAATTAAAATCGTGTACTTTACACCCAAACACCTCAACGCTCGAGTTTCAAACATACGGGTAACTAGCTGTACTGAACTTTCTGAGTAAATTGAGGGCGCAATTGCAAACGATGGTGCTTAGAAAAATTTAATCTAAAAAAATCTATGGCAGCCATTTTGGATGGTACACACAGTTCTGCGTATTTCGAACATCGAATACATTGCGGTTAGTGCTCTAGTATTCTTATTATATCTCTATGGGCCCGCCACAGTATAAGTAATATGCGAGAGGGCGCCTCAGTCTCAGACCAAAACGCGAGAAAACGTGATTCGGCGAATCCAAAATGGCCGTGCCCGTGACAACAATGCAGTAAAGTAAAAAAAACAAAAAAAAACGATTACTTGAGGTGAGGTTTGGGTCCAAAATTTTTTGGTTGTTCTACGGATAAGTTGCCCTATAGTTCTGGTTGTCCGTGGGACATTTTGGTTTGGCTGGGACAAGCGGACAAGCCTTATTTCGAACAATGGAAACATGTATGTCATAAGATTGGAACCCAGGACAATTATTCATCTCAATATCTCATGCTGAAATTATACTGTTAATCCTATAATAATGTGAATGGTTTGAAGAAAACTCATTATAACATTATTCTCTCCTCTTTTATAATACAGAGGTTTGACATCATTAGCTGAGGACGTTGAAGCATCAAAATTTGATGAAGACGAGGAGGAGGAGATATACGAAAGTCTAGAAGAATTCCATGTGTTTGTTCTTGCGCATGTTATAAAGCGACCAATCATTGTTGTGGCAGATACAGTACTCAGGAATGCAAGTGGAGAAGCATTTGCACCGATTCCATTTGGTGGAATCTACCTCCCCCTAGAATCTACAGAGTCTGAGTGTTGTCGATCACCGTTGGTCCTCACATATGATGCTGCTCATTTCTCTGCTTTGGTTCCAATGGAAATTGATAGGGAGGCTAATCATAGTGAAAGGAGACTTCAGGAAGCAAACTTACCAGGTTTGTATTCTATTCAGTGGCGTATCTAGGGGGTCCGCAGGGGGATGCATGCCCCTCCAATTATTACTCGCGCCCCCCCCCCCAAAAAAAATCACGGTCAAGTTGTTAAAAAGCACCTAAAATCACCTTATTTTGCGAGTTAGTTCCCCCTTAACTGATCATCAAGCGCCCCTCCCCCATCAGAACCCTCACTTCAAGACTTTAGATATGCCACTGATTCTATTTTTTTCATTATTTTTGCTGATCTGGTTTATCCTGCCTAAAGTATTTTACTGCTATTCATACTTGATTTATATGCAGTAGGATTTACCAAGATTTTATTTCACTGGGTGAACAACAAAAAAAAAAATAATGTATTTTCTGTAAATTGGCATTTTGAGCAAATCTAAACTTAACTACTTAATTGAATCATTGATTGCTCTGTAGGTTGCTGATAGATATGAAAAATATACAACCAGACATTTTATTATAAATATAAAAAATACATGTAAATCATTATCATCATTAGCCATTCATTCAGAACACTAATGGCCTTCATGTGCATCTGTAGTGTCATGGGGAATTTTTTCTTGTCTTTTTTTATAGTCTTTGGTAAACTTAAGTTTTCTTACTTATTCTTGCAGTTGCTGTTCCTGTAACAGACTGTGATCATCAGTTGTTACCAATACATTTTAGTATTGACCCTGGACCAAACTACCAATGGAATAAGGATGAGAACGCTAACAATTACCAATCTAAACGCTTATCCTTGTCTGATTCGGAAAAACTTGATATTCTACATCGATACCTCGATCTAATACGAGTACCGATTCCAGGAGTTGCAGGAAATCCGAGCTTAAATGGTGCCAGGGAAGATACCGATGGTAAATTACGAAGAACAACGTCTGACGAGAATTCAAATAACAGTGCTGAACAACCATTGTACGCTAAAGTAAAAAAAAATAGAGATAAAGATAAGAAGGGTTTAGGAAAACGGTTACGACATTTGAACTTGTTTGATATAAAAGCTAAAAAGAAATCAGGGCAGGAACCGTTGAACAGTGGCCAGCAGGTAGAAGCACGAGTAGATCAAATAATGGTTCCAGATCTTGATGATAAGACAATTATTGTAGCAGCAAAGTTGAATGATAAGCGTACTGATATGCAGCAATTAATGATACGTAATTATTTAAAGCGAGCACAAGAACTTTATTTAGAGGAGCATACCCGTAAGATGGAAGAGGATTTGATACAGAAACAAGAACGAGAACGTGCGAGAAATCAAGCACGTGAAAAACGTCCAGTGAATGGCACTGTTACACCTCCAATTGATAGGAGGCAAAATCGAGGCCCTGTTGTTCCCGCGCAAAATGCGGTGATGAAGAGCCAGCAGAATCCGATCATGAGAGGTGGATATAACAGATATTCAAAGGTAGATAAATACCTGGCAGCCTTGAGCACGACCAGTGCTTACAATGACAGACTACCAAGAACACACAATCGCCCAAATTTTGATCGGCCAATTCCAGCTCGAAATCCAGCGCGCTATCGTTATGACGGAAGATCAAACCCACATCCACCGCCACATTTTAACAAACACAGTGGTCAAGACGATCTAAATCCACGAGTGTTTGATCAAGTACAGTTCAAAGGTCAGCACGCCGCTCCCACTCAAAGAAACTATGATAAGCTAACCAGCAGCACCGATCGGCTGCGTAGTAATCCAGGGTACAAAAGTGTTACGTCAGGTACGCTAGGATACCAGGAGTGCAGGACGCCAGGTTGTGTTTTCTGTGGACAAGAAGAACAAGATTTTCTTTGTTCACAGTGTTTCAGGAAAAGGAGGATGATGGATAGATAACACACTTATATCGATTTCCTTTTCGACTTGTTGCTTAATTTGCGTACAGCTGTCTTAAATAGGCTCTGATTCATTGTATGGTAAAAATGTGAAGTGGACTATCGTGCCTTGAAAATCTAACACTTTGATTGCCTGTGCTTAAAAACTCTATTTATAAACTACTATAGTTCTTTATTTTGAATTTTCACAATTGACATTCTCAACTACCAACCTTCGAACTATCAACCTTTGAACAGATTATCAATAGTACTGCTGCTTTTGTCTTTCCCCCGCATACTATACAAACAAATAAGAATTGCACATTTTCTTTCCATAAGTGGCAAGTCACTCACTGTTAAATGAGAATTAACTAAACTGTTAAGCTTGGTTTCCATACAATCGCTACAACATTCGCCGACAGCTTTTCTATTAAGAACTGTGAATATGCTATATAATAGTTTGGAACTCTAAATTTGGCTAGTACTGTATATGGCAAATGTGTTGCCTTCCAAAGTCGGTGTCCTGGGTTCAAATCCCACAGAATCTGCTAACACTGAGTAAAAACCTTAAGATGTTATTCTGAATATACTATCTGTTTGGAAAGAGATAACATCATTGATGTTTTATAATTATATGATAATAGTTATCAATATATGATTGATTATTTCAAGATTACTATAATATTTTTTCACATTTAAGTATAGGTAATGTTGCTTTATTCTGGTATTACAATTTAGTGTATAATTAATGATGCATATTTTTAATAATCACTTAAGCTTAGGTTGTATATACTTCATTTGACCTTGATAAATGTACACTTGACATCAATTACAATCTATCAAAATAAATCTATCTTATTTTTTTATTTCTAAAATTGTTCCCAGCTATATTGAATGTTCATATAATTAAACAAGCAATAAACAAATGAATAAAAATGTAATTTATGCATATTTTGATATTTGTAATCTATATAATGGAAAATGATTTTAAAAAATATTGTTAAAAGCCTTTAATAGAAATAGTATCTTAAATAATTTTACTTTATGTATAAAAATAGAAATAAGTTAAAAAAATTAATAAAATTGTTGTACATTTCTTATTACCACCATGCCTTGAGAGAGAAGTGATATCCTTGATTTTGAAGGGCCTTGTCAACACTGAGGAATTTTTAAGGGTTAATTTTTCCTCACTTAATCATCAAAGGGTATGTGGGGGGAGGGCATATGAATAAGTACTGTATATGAATTTATAAACTAAGAAATTTAACACTTATGTGATGTTTATGTAATCATTAGAGGTAAAAAATCATACATCCATGGTTGAATAATAATACCAATTTGTCATAATTTTTTTTTAGAGATATTGAAATTAGATTAAATATTTTTTAGTATTAATTTGAGCATTAATTTCCAAAGAGTGAGTTAAGAACAAAGGCTATTAACAACATGCTATCATATAACTTTGGATAGTGATGTAGCCTAAGAGGGGCTTGGCTGCACAGGAAACATCAACGCTTCTGACTACATTTTCCAATTTTCAGACAGAAGACACATGCCCCTCCCTGTTTTTTTTAATGTAGACCCACCGTGTCCCATCTGCATTGGAAGAAAACGTCTCATTGCTGTAGGAAATAATATGAGGCTTGCCTTCCTAAAACCACCATCAGTGATCAATAAAATGAAAATTGCCTTTTTAATATACTCTTATTCTCCACATTATGAGCTTTAAAATGTCATTTACTGGAATCGACTTACTAACTGCCAAAGTTATGAGTAAAAGTATTATGGCTTCTCTGTACTCGTATACAATAATGCCACTTTTTTTTTTATGTTAATTACTCAGTTTAATAATTAGTGACAGTATGCTGGTGTTTGGATGGCAAGCCTAATATGTTTTATCTATTTCCAGAACAAAATTTATTGAATTAGGATATGATAACAAAGTATATTCTTTATTTGTCTTCAAGACTAATTCATGATTGGAGAGATATATTAATCATGAGAGGATGTAGGTGTCCCAACTATCCATTTTGAGAACCCAGCAAGGCTGTATCCAACTCACTGAGTCCAAGACAAAGGGAAAATTTGAACAAGAACTGTTGGAAATCAATGGCATTTTAATTTAATCTGTACAAAGACAAATTACCGGTAATAGTTTGTGGTCAATTGAAAAATATAACATTACAGGTACATAGTAATGTGTATAGCTGTCAGCATGTCGGAGAAATGCTGTTTTCTCAAAATAGAGTATAAACTAAAAACAACCTTGTTAAAACTGTACATTGTAAATTGTGTTACATCCTCACCTCACATATTTTTTTGTTACATAAGGCCATAAATTATGTTAAATAATATTTTATATATTGATACTGCAAGCACATTTAGTACAGTACTCATGTGCTGTTTTTTTGTGGTGTAGTTGTGTTCTGTTATATTCTTCAAAACTAACTTAAACTTTGCTATAAATTGTGCTAAGTTTGTAATCTCCAAAGATGCATCATCTTTCTCGCACAATGTACATCCTTCATGTAAAGACCTGTCTACACTAACAAATTTTCTTTGATAAAAAAACTGTTGAATGCCAATATAGATTCATGATGTGCCTATTTATGGTCATAATGTGAGGTCGTCATGACCATATTTAGGAATGTCACATGTACTGTAACTCACACATAAAGTGAATGCTTTTTTGTGTGTATCTGATAAATGACTGTTGCATAATGGTTTCAATGCTTATTGTCAATGAAATGCTATTATATTATTTTTTTTAAGTTAATCACTAATAATATTGATCATTTAATACATATGTACTGTTCTATATTTTCAATTACAAATGAAATGAAGAATAAACATGATAGCAGTTCAACTCAATGTTTCAAACAACAAGCTGAAATGTTTAAAAGTTCAGATGAGTGGTAGTAAATTGTTATTTTTCTTTTTAGTGTTATCAAGTTCTATTTTGATTTGCACTAGAACAAAAATTGTGGCCAAATTATTAAGAAAATTATCTTCATCTACTGCCTTTATGTTATTTTAACTTGTATATAAAAAGTTGATTTTTAGCGCCTTGAGCACTACTGCAGTGGATATGTGCGCTTTATAAATGTTATTATTATTGATATTACCATAGATATTATATATAACTGAAAGTATCAGTGGTCTTACCCTGTATGTTAATATACTTCTTAAAATTAATAAATTATTTTTCTGTTTGTAAATGTTATGTTTGTTTATAATTGAGATTCTTTCTGACAATATAAAAAAAAAATACTGCCAACTCCAGTGCATTTATTCCTAAATACAACATTATTTACTTATCGGAAAAAATATGGATATTTCTTTTTCAGACGTCGAAGCAAACTTATGGCCAAGATGAACTTGAGTGTTCTCAGTTTGGCCTAGCTAGAAAAATAAAATCAGTTCTAAAAATATAACAAGTTATTTGTTTGAAACTGATGAGATGAGAGAGCATTGTATTGTTTTAGAAGTCAGTCTATAGGCCTAATATGTTTAAAATGATACTGTATTTAGATTTGTTAAGTAAGAATAACTAGGGCTAGCCCTAGCCTAGTTTAGAAGAATATAGTCTGAGTAAAGTGAACAGATAACCTTATTATGTGCTAACTAAGTAAGTACAACTTACAAGAAGGTGTACGGTCTGCTTTATTGTAACAACGAACGCACAGACCTAAAATAGGAGCGGTTCGCAATCATCTACCAGCAGAGAGCAGTCTAGCCTTAGTAGTAGTAGTATAAATAGCAGGCTAGAGTCGGGGCCTAGGCAAGATAACCGTACCCGTAGGACCATACTAGCTAGGCCTAGCTAGAGGCCTAGGGCCTCGGCCTAGTACCTGTCTCTTATACACATCTAGATGTGTATAAGAGACAGGTTACAGGATTTGAAACCAGAACCCTCAAATTGGAAGGCAAATATCTTAACCACAGTCTTTAATACCATCTGTAGCTCAATAATTTTGAATTGAATTAAAAGATCAAAAACATCACCACCATTCTAGTCAACTGTCATCCTTTTCATCATCACTTCATTTCTGTATTCTACTTCATCCATAGAATTCATCACTAGTTGTTAATTATTAAACCTTACTTCCAGCAGGGCCCAATCTCTTAAACTTGCCAAGCCACGGCAATGCATTGTCTCCGGGTTCAAACAACGACATCATCAAAGTTGAACGCTTCTTATTATCTGCCCAAGAATACAACATTCCATACCAATCTTCACTGTGGAAATTAAAATATCAACCAATCAATCATAAACCTTCATATAGTTATTTTTTAAATATATTTATTCTTTATGTAATTCTCTTCCAACAGCGACATGTCACGGGATGGAATGAATTTTTACTACTATTATTAAAGTGTAGTAATATGATTTATTAATATCAACTTACCTGACTTGGACAAGAGCAACCATGTTTTCTACTTTAAGACTCCCGTGCAACAAGACACAAAATGAGGGCGTTTTTCCATCATCAGAACTGTTCACATCATCAGCGTCAATAGCCAAACTTGTGACCTTACTGAACTCTGATGGGTAAAAAATTATGGACTGTATAAAGCATATTATACAGTAATAACCATTTAGCTTTCAGTTCAAAATTGTTTTCCTTCTCTATTAACAGACACATTAAAATACCATAATTACTCTTTGTATACACCCATAATTTTACCTTGCTTTGGTACTGGTAACACCAGGTGCCGGGAAATTGACGGTGGACTTGAAATATCTGCTGAGTCTAGGAACCCACATATATGAAGCGAATCTAACACCGTCTTCTTTATGGTGGCATGATCAACGACAACTTCCACAGACTCTGGGGCAGGATGAAGTTTTACATACGACAACAAATTCCCACAGTGCAACTTGGCATAATGAGGCACATAGCTAGATGTAGCCATCTTTGTGAACGTCTGTTGAATATTGCTCGTGCTTAAAGGTGCATCTGCTACGTATACCTCACCGTTTTTGTTAATATCTACAAGCTTTTGGAACATTGTGAGGGAGTTCTTATGTTGAAGTTCAGCAAGGCTTGCGATCAGAACAATGTTCAGTTTTGCCGGGAAATTGTACGGTAGTGGAAATGATCGGTTATCTGATTTGGAGTAGTTATGTAAAGAATGTTTTAAAGAGCCTTGACTCACACCAACATTGCCATCTGTTATTAGTATTACCTACAAAAAAAAAATGTATCTTCAGATTAATAATAGTTTAAAGATCAAAATATTGTCAATAATTTTCAAAACCCCACCCATCGTCTTATTTATTGCTTTCTATTTGCCTACAGTATATTGCAAGTTTTACCTTAGTTTTAATGAAAGTAACTAACTAGTAATGAATGTAAAAACTCAATAAATGACCCATTAACAGGTATAACTGTTACGATGTTCTTCATTTTCATGTACCAAAAATGAATTGAAGTGAAACTTGTTCAGGCATTTGTCAGGAAAAGGATTTTGGTGGGAATTTTATCTGGACCTGGTATCTTGTTCTTCTGAAGGAGTTCGTGTCTTGAATGTAGGAAGTGATTGCTTTGATGCCGAAATGTTATACATAATTTGAATACTACTTGAATGTTATTTGTTAGGTTCATTAGTATGAGATTCTTTCTGTCTTTAGTGATTGAGTTACATAATTTCATTAGAGTATATTTTAACAGATTTCATGGGGGAAATAGAGTTCAATAACACCATTAACAACATGATTTCAATTATCTACCTTATCCTAAAGCATAATCTGTATTTAAAACTACATTCCAATTCTAGCTAGTTGCATTCAAACTCATAAAACGGAGTAATTTACTACTTACCTGACAGGCAGCGTTAGCTCCCCACTCATCCAATATCATGTCTCGAACTCCTGCAAGGGCCAACTCAACACAGGTCTTATCATAATCTTCAATCTTACTCAAAGCGGCCTGCAATTATTTAACATCTTGAATTAGTCATTTTATAATACTGCAGTGCTACATAAAATTTGAGTGGAAAATGACATCTACATAATTATTTAAATTTAAAGGAAATTCATTGCTTTAAGAATATAATCTTTTGGATGTATTTTGTCTGTTTGTGTTTCATGCGGAACACCATGCAATCTGATTATTTTGTATTATCTTTTGTTGAGGATTTGGATTAAGCACTTCTATTGATGGACGTTTTAAAAATTTTGTTATTCTCGACTTCATCTATTCAACTTCATCTTTCTTGTTTATATAATATGTATATTTTCCTTGTCAAAAAACCCCAAATTATACCTACTTTGATTTCGTTCAGATATTATTTTCACTTTTTTTGTTCATTTTATCTTTTAATAACAGAAGTAGGATATTTTCTTTATACCTCTTTTGGGTTTATCCTAATTTTATCGCTTGTTTTCCTGTTATAGTTAGTTCTAATTATTGAGTCCATTTTTGTAGTGTGGTAAATAGTGATTAAATTTATTAAGCCAATTTGTAGATTTAACTGTGCATACCCGTATCAAAGTCAGTCAACATAAACAAACATACACACAAGTTTTATGTTGACTGACCTTGGATACGGGCATGTGCAGTTCAAACTACAAATTGGTTAGTAATCAGTGTATATGTTAGACAGGAACTGCTAAGTGCCAAACGCACTCATGTGGGCAAAGTACAATAGGAATTGAAACCCTTGACCTTAACATTAACAGACCAACTCACAACTTTTTAAACATGCCTATACAGTACCATCTCAAAAATGTGATATCTAAATTTTTGACAAAAACATTGTTAGGCAACAGATATTCACCTCAATTTCTTCATAGTTTCTTGTAAAAGGAACAACAACTTCATACAATGATGAAAAGATGACTAAAGACACAAACTCAAGACGTTGGTGTTTGGCTATGTACTCCATCAGTGTTGAAATTCCACGATGAGCTAGCTCACGTCGCGACAGTGTTTCTCCAGCAGCATCGTTTACTGGTCGTGTCATTGACAGAGACACATCAAGAAGAATTACTGTAGGCATCTTGGAAACCTATGAAAGAACTAGGATTCTTGGATGGTTTTATACAGTAGAATATTACGAGTACAATTGCAATGAAGACAAACTAATGGAAGCAAAAATAAATTACTGCAGAGCCATGCAAAAAGAGCATTTTTAATTAATATAATATAATATAATTATATAATATAATTAATTTCAGAATTTGGAACTTCATTGTAAAGCCTGGTTAAAATCACTACACTGTCGATACAATATTTTCAGTGCAATCGTACTGTGTAGCAGTCCCTGAAAATCAGGAAGGCTCCTCGATTTAACAGAACAATCAGCATCACCGAAAGCTGTCGGCGATAGACAACGTGTAACGATTATATAGAAACCAAGCTTAACTGGTGGAAAAAATATGGATATTTCTTTTTCAGACGTCGAAGCAAACTTATGGCCAAGATGAACTTGAGTGTTCTCAGTTTGGCCTAGCTAGAAAAATAAAATCAGTTCTAAAAATATAACAAGTTATTTGTTTGAAACTGATGAGATGAGAGAGCATTGTATTGTTTTAGAAGTCAGTCTATAGGCCTAATATGTTTAAAATGATACTGTATTTAGATTTGTTAAGTAAGAATAACTAGGGCTAGCCCTAGCCTAGTTTAGAAGAATATAGTCTGAGTAAAGTGAACAGATAACCTTATTATGTGCTAACTAAGTAAGTACAACTTACAAGAAGGTGTACGGTCTGCTTTATTGTAACAACGAACGCACAGACCTAAAATAGGAGCGGTTCGCAATCATCTACCAGCAGAGAGCAGTCTGGCCTTAGTAGTAGTAGTATAAATAGCAGGCTAGAGTCGGGGCCTAGGCAAGATAACCGTACCCGTAGGCCCATACTAGCTAGGCCTAGCTAGAGGCCTAGGGCCTCGGCCTAGTACAGCAGTAGTAGTAGTAGTAGTAGTAGGGCTTGCTTAGCCTAGGCCTAGCCTAGGTGCATACATAATATAACAACCCTAACCCTGCCTCGGCCTAAACTTACTTCAACAATAATGATTGGCACAACAAATCAGTAGTCAAAGACTAAAGAATATAGTTTTAAGAAGTTCATTTTAAAGAATCAAAACAATCAATCATGTTTATTTATCCCCACACCGTAACCGGCCGCCGATCGTCGATCCCGCCCTCTATTGTTTTTTAAGGGATCGCGGAAATCTCTGACACACAGCAGGTCCATCATACGTCGACGTGTGAAACCGTGAAACACAGAAAACTCGTTGCGAGGAACGCTTCGTGATATTGTCATCGATCTGATCTCAGAAAGTTGTTGTTACGCGAAACCAAGCGACAGGTTGTTGCTGTTTAATGATTGCTCTTTTATTCTCACCAAAATCCAAAGCTGACCAAAAATATTCATGACCTAAAACTAAAGCCTAGGACTTGTACATATTTCAGTTTTGGTAAGTAAATCATTTACTGTGTGTGTGTGTGTGTCTGTTTATGTTGACGTGAGGAGAGAGGTTGACGATTCATGCATGTCATGATGGCTGTGATTAGTTAGTCTGGCTGGTAATGGTTCATCAATCAATCGATAACTATTGTTTAAAATCGATTTCTGGATGTAACTTACATATTTTGTATTTGTGGGTGGATAGGCTAGATCGCTTAAATTCATACTAATTTGCTGTGAATGGGCAGAATAAAACATCGTCTGCAGATCGAAGGTAAGCAAACATGGCCTGCTGAATTGATACAGTAAAGTAAAGCGTCAACTCTTCCTGGTCTGGATCACTCTCCAATACAAAATTCTATCCCTTGTCTTTTGAGATTATTGACTGATTCAGCTAATCATAAATTTTGAACTATGCAGGAATAGTCCTGCATGTCCAGTGGCGTAATGACGAGCCATGTGTGGCCTGGGGAGAAAATGTGTTGGAGATCATGAATTTCAGTAAAGTTTTGCTAAGGCCCCAAAAAAAAAGTTTGTCACCCCTTCCCTCATTACTTTTGTTTTGGGGAAATTCTGATTTTTTTTTTTAAGCAACATATTTGTATTTCAAATGGTTGTTTTTCCACTAAGATTTCTTGCAAATATGTTTATATTACAACAAAAACGTATTTTATTTACTTGAGAACATCGGTAAAATGGGGGCAAGGTTAGCAAAAAAAAATAAAAATAAAACCTCCCTCCCTCCCTCTTCAGTTTTTATTCTTTTGATAGGGTGATAAACTAAAAATTTTTTTTATGGGGCCTAACCTATTATTATTAATACTGCAAAGACTGCATTAAAAGCAGTGTCAGTATTGTTTAGAGTACTACAGTGTTATGTCATGATACCACATGATACTACTCCGTTGCTATCGTTGCAAAAAGCGTTCAACCAGGCACCATTTTCTCCACTGACAAACCACTGATCCCATTTTCTAACGTAATTAATAAGATGTTGTTTCTTACTTTTTCTTTGTAAATTTTAATTGATGATTAAATAGGTGTTCGATAACTAATATAATGCAAGCTTTTGTGTTTTTAGTACATTTTGATGGTAAAATATTAGATTTCAAAATGCCTATTCCAGAAAGCCTATGAAGTCATTTAGGCGTAATGGACGGTAACCAATGTCTGTTGACAACAGACAGCGCAACTTGGCATATCATGACAACACGACTGTGGTACTCTATTGTGTGACTATATAAACCATAGAATCAACTTTTATTTTTAGACACTCCAGGGCCCCTTTGGACTAGGGGAACCATAAGTGTTACCCACTGTGCATGTCCATGCAAGCTCTCTGTTACATTTTTAGAATGGAATTATATTAATAAACGGATAAATAACAGTGAGGAAGTTGTGTACGAATGGTGGAGACCTCTGCGAGTTATCTGAAAGTGCATCGAGTGATGATTGAAACTGTTTATGTTTAACATATAATTTTTTGGCATCAATTTGGCATCTAAAATTGAACACATGGGAATTTGTATATGATAAATTGATTCAAAGAATATCAACTTTACGTACTAAATATCTTTATTTAACACTATGTTTTGATGCAGTGTTCATACATATGTAGAGATGAAATAATCAACTTTACGCACTAGTAGATATCTTGAATGTTTTTTCAGTAACCCATTGTTTGATTTAAAGCAATGTTCGTATTGTACTTGAGAGGCAAATGACAGAGACTAATGATATATAATAGATGATAGATACTGTGTGCTAGTTGCTTGGTAACACAATTTCAAATATCTTAAACTTATCCCTCAAGCATAAAAGAAAGTAATGTTATCGCAAATAAATGCTCTGCGTGTATTACTCGGTATTCAGGCAAGGGTGGAGGAGTGCTTACATTCTAGTACGGTATTGTTAAATTAATTTTGTTTTGCAGACCACTTCGGTCCCGAAGTAGTCTTTAATTGGAGGAGACCTGAATGTAACTTGCATGTAATTCAAATCCTAACTGTGAAAATGAGGATATCAACAAATTATGAGTTATGATTTTGTAAAATTTTAATGAAAGTACTCTAGGGTCTTGTCTTGCCTGCTGATGCGGGAAAGCCATTTTATACTGCAGATAAACTTTTCTAAGAACTATAGAGCTAAACAACTAGTACAGAATTAGGAATACCAGAAAATTTATTTTGCAAGCTAGGGACCTTCACTTAATCATAAAGCTCTCTCACTTCACATTCGTTCCCTATCATATTCCCCCCTCCCCTCCCATCATTTCAATACTCTTAGGAATACATCTGGTTGAGTGTTGTTGTTGTAGTAGTGCTCATTTATATTTATATTGTTAACCTGAATTCTACTAAATACTGTACGGTATGCTTGAATTAAGTACAGAGATCAAAATTTATTAGAACCATAAAATTATTTTCTAGTGCAATATTTCTTAGTCACTTAAAACACTGGTTAATCCTGAACAGGTGAGTGACAAAGGCAGAATACTCAGAGCAGCAACAACAGTAGGCCCACCATAGTGCATCAACCACACAAGAATGTCTGTGTTCGTCTCCATCATTGGTTCACTAACACTTAGTCGTATAGTTTTTTTACAGCAATACAGAATTGAGTATAAAAAGCCATTTAAATGTCACTCCTCCTGTATCTGGTATTAGCATTTGATTTGGCTCGATATGTAGTATTCAATTTTGAGTTTATTCCGTACATCAGTTACAGTAATGCTTCTGGTTTTTAGTATAAGTTTTGCCAGTTACAGTAATTATTGGCATCCTGGGCATTTGCAAAGCATCCTGGTGCTAAGTAATTGAGGTAAATTGAGTTTAGTCACAGTCTGGTTGAATCAATAAACCATGCAAGATTTTAGTGTGCATGTTTAATTGACTTTCAGTAACTTTAGCTTTCAAGCACACCCATGCTCTTTGTGTGTATATTTTATTTTATATTTTGTTATGTTCCCATTCAGTATTTTCTAGCATGTCAGTGCAGTTGTCACCTGAATCTGCTGTCGTGTTCTTCAAACCGTTTCTTCATTTTTGTTTGATTGTGAGTAGAGGTCTGGCCACTTGCTGCTGCCCATTCATTTCTTCATTTTAATTTGAGCTTCCTTTTATCACAGTATCTCAGTATCTCAGTGACTAGCTTTGCTAGCCCTTGTACTTGATAAACACGTGAAACAACGAAATGGAATACATTCATTCATCTTTTACAGAATTTCATATCACAAACTATAGGAAAAGTAGTACAATTTACTGTACCTAAAATAGCATTTCTAGCTTCACAACACTTTAAAGTAATAAAAATTATATTTATATTTAATATATTTGACGCAAACGTCTGTCGACCAGCAGTGTTACCAGAGAATGATATGTGCAGTGCTAGAGCCTGTCACAAGATGTCCCTAAGCAAATATCTTAAGCTGTTTTATCAAACCATCTTAGCAAAATCTTGAAAGTTTAAATATCGTCTTAGATTGCGCATGCCATCGACTTTTTAATTTTAAGCAATTTTTAAGCTAAGCAATATTGATAAGCAAAAAAATGTACTTAGATGAATTTAAGCTGATTTCTATTTTGATAAATCATGCCTTGTATCCCAAGTCAGCTGGTTAATAAAATACATTTTTTTTTTTATTATAAGAACCAGTACAATTTTGCTGAGGCTCAGTATTATTATTTTTTGCCCATTTCAGGCTCAAAATGTTCTGATTTTGATCTTATTGTACACACTTTTCAAATATAGAAAATTATTATTGTATTACAGTACAGGTAATTGTATTAATTATTGAGGGTAATACATAGTAACACCTACTGCACATAAGGTACAGATCAGATATGTTGGTTATTCTATTTGAAAAAAAAAAAACCTCTTGACATTTTTATCTCAGCCTCAATTTGTTCTTTTTAAAGCAATTTTAGCCTGGCTTTTCCTATAAAATGTGTTATAAAAAAGTGTATTTAAATACAGTTTGTTAAAATGTACATTCAGTTATGTCATGTTATTGCCTATGTATTAACATGTCTATAGGTGTGAACTTTGAACTTAATGTTAAAACCATCTTCGTTTACTTTTCACTAGATTATAAAAGGATATGCACATTTTTTCTATCTTATCTGCAATTTTAAATCAATTTTATTGCATGTTGAGGCTAATGTATTTGCCATGACATCCCCCGAGATATTGCCGCTGATTGCAACATTCAAAATAATTGATAACCATGAAAACTTACTAAGAATCTACAGTGTTATTTAAAGCAAAGTGCTTCAAGACACAGCAGGCTTGGCTTTAATGAGTTTCTAAAACACATCATGTCAAACTACACTATTTAGTAATTAGACTAATTACCCATACCGCACAAATCGAGAAAAATGCATTTTTGGTTTCAAACAGACACAAACTTTCAGTGGGTTATCACTGACACACGTGCGGTGTTGCAATCGTTGTAATCGGCTAGATAACCTGTCTCTTATACACATCTAGATGTGTATAAGAGACAGGATTTTAATTTGATTTGATTATTAAGATGATGTTGATTTTGAGTGCCTTACCTAAATTAGATTAAAAGTAGGTGCTACTGTACAAGGGCAATCAGATCATCTTGTGAATGCTCACAAGGAAACCTGATCCCACTTTGTAAATATCTTTTTACATACTGTACTGAATGCAATTCATAAACATCAGTTGAGATGAGACCGTAAACAACCTTTATAATTATGATCCTCTGAAATTTGAAGGAGTGATGGAAAGTAGAGCAAACCACTACAGTCCAATTCAGTTTTATGAAATACTTGGGCCATTTGGCCTATATGTCACAAGGAATACCACAATGAATTAACATATTTATTCAAGTTAACATCCCGGGCATTTATTGTCGAAAGGGTTTTTGAGGGAGGCGTTTATTCAAGGAGGACATTTATTCAAGGGGCACGTTTATTTGAGGGAGGCGTTTATTTTTTTTTGTGTAAAATGGATACTATCTGTCTCTTATACACATCTAGATGTGTATAAGAGACAGATTCTATTCTATGTTACAGTTTAGGTTTTGTCATCAGAAGGGTAATGTATTTCTCTGACCTTAGAGTATTTGATTTCTTTGCAGAGTGTTCTACTGATTATCAAATATTTTGCCATGCTACCATGGTTACACTCTTAATATATTTTCAATAAGCACGTTGAAAAGAAATGATTCACAATCATCAGATATAATCAACTATAAATTTTATTCTTTTTTCCAAAATCGTCTTTACCACCATCACAAATTTATTATATCATAATCATCGTCAGCATAAAATTTGTATTGTTTATAGTCTTCATATTTTTGTAACGTTAAAAGGAATACCAAGGATCCTAGCTACTGTGAATAGTTATAGGGAAGGTTAGAATTTATCCTTGGGAACAATGTAATGTATGTTTAGAAGGACACAGCACAGCTAAATAAATATATCACCCACTCACTATAAACCAAGAGTTTTGAATAATTGGTTTCGAAATTTGTTCGAGGGCTATTCATTTTGAAAGGCTTTGTTTCAAGTAAATTACTTAGTATATTTCAGTTTTCGTTTTGAAATATTGAAACTCGGAGTAATTTACCAAAGTTCATAAAGAAATAATTTTATCTTTAATATAATAATAATTTGATAGCCTATTTTTTGGTTTTCTCAAGAAAGATATTGCAATTTATTGTTTATAAATATTTTAAATCAATAAACTAAACTTTTTGCATTTTTCATATTGACATATATACGAAGAGGTTTGTAGTCTGTTATGTCTGAGCCCCTATAACTTAAGTTAGTTTTGTTTAGGCGAGACTTTTTTTATACCTTGTTTAGCGAACCTGCCGAACGCAAATATTGATGATTTCAAATAAAAATAAAATTTAAAAAATGGAAATTTCAGAAAAAAATTAAATTTTTGTTTAAATTTCTATTATTATGCCCTCCGCTTCCTTGAAACCTCTAAAGATAAAATATGTATATTTCATCCTAATTATATAAATTTGAAGCATTTAACCATCCCATTTTACATTCACTAATAAATTTTATTTTTATTTTCTCCTTCGTCTGGATGTTTTTAGCAAAACTATTTGCTATTAATAAGGAAACAAAATTTTATTTTTATTCCGCCCTCCTCCGATGATCTTTAAAAAAAAAATAAGTAGGAGAAACAAATAAAAAATGTCTCGCCTTACTGTAGTTAGCAGACCTTCGTAACAGCTCTCTATGTCTCGCTGGCTCATTTGATGTTGCAGCCCACCATTTTTATGCTCCGCTTTACTCTGATTCAATGCTAAGATCAAGGGAGGAATTTACTGCCAAAACACTCAATGTAAAGCATTTCTTAACAGATTTCACATTCATTCATTGAGACTTTCATGTTGTGACATTATTTAGCTTTACAGTTTGCTAGGTATCTGATCATAATCTAAACTCAATGTGCATGATAATGTCTCTAGAGATCAGGTGAACGCCCTCTAAATTCATTGTCTACATTAATAATTAAAATAGCAAATATGAAAATTGATCAAATGCACCAGACTGTAAAATATATTATGTCCACTTGGCTAGAAGGATTTTATAATGATATAAAATACAGTACTGTATAAACAAATTATTTGTGTTCTTAATTGAATTAGATTTATTGTCGAATATACATTATTGTCGAATATACAACGCGCCATGAGCGTTTCCTCGAAACAGATACTGCTACGCTATAATTGTTCTATCTAATTATTGAAAAAAAAATGATTTTAATTTGATTTGATTATTAAGATGATGATGATGTTGATTTTGAGTGCCTTACCTAAATTAGATTAAAAGTAGGTGCTACTGTACAAGGGCAATCAGATCATCTTGTGAATGCTCACAAGGAAACCTGATCCCACTTTGTAAATATCTTTTTACATACTGTACTGAATGCAATTCATAAACATCAGTTGAGATGAGACCGTAAACAACCTTTATAATTATGATCCTCTGAAATTTGAAGGAGTGATGGAAAGTAGAGCAAACCACTACAGTCCAATTCAGTTTTATGAAATACTTGGGCCATTTGGCCTATATGTCACAAGGAATACCACAATGAATTAACATATTTATTCAAGTTAACATCCCGGGCATTTATTGTCGAAAGGGTTTTTGAGGGAGGCGTTTATTCAAGGAGGACATTTATTCAAGGGGCACGTTTATTTGAGGGAGGCGTTTATTTTTTTGTGTGTAAAATGGATACTATGTACTCAAATAAATGGCCTTGAATTTCACTATAAGTGTTGAACTACAGTACAACACACAATTGCTGTACCATCAAAATCTCTTACTGCATGAACATAATTTATATGTATTGATCGCAACCAGGTTACAAAAAATGTAATTGTACATTAGTAGAATGTGTTGAGAATAATGTTACTTCCACTAGATTTGTTTACAGTCAATTAGAGGGTGGGGTGCATTTTTTTTAGGAAAAATAAACGCATCTGGGCATTTATCCAAGGCTCTGGGGGGAGGGGGCGTTTATTCAAAGCGGGGCCTTCGAATAAATATGGTATATTAAATACTGTACAGTATGTGTATGTGTTTGAACAAAAGAGGCTATTCTTGGATTAAGGAAATGAAGTTGAATATGTCAGTATATTTAGGTGGGCACTGAATTGCTCTTGTATCTGTGGCTTAATTCAGGCAAATCCTGAGGAAAACCACAGATTCAGAATTCGTAGTCAAACGTAGGAGCCATGAACTTTTTCAAAGTAGCGGAAGTTACACATTTTTTTTTTTTATTTTAGCACAGTAAACATCATTTATAAAGCACAATAGAATGATGTGTATTATCGGTGAAATAAACAAAATAGTATAATAATAACTCATTAAACCAAGAGGTTAACTTATATTAGGCTGTATCTGATACAAATTAACTCGACTATAGAAACAAAATGTTTGAGGGTACATATTAATACGGATAAACAATTTTTTTTTTATGATGTCATATTTTATGGTACTGTATGTTTAATGAGGTCAAAAATGATTTTAATGTGAAGTTGTAAAATGGATGAAGAGTTTTAAAGAGTAGGATTTAAAGGGGATACCACTAAAAGTTGAGATTATACAATATACCTTTAAAATTCTTTTGTGGGAAAATGCCGATGTTGGAACCATAATAGAACAGTATTATATACTATTGGAAACAGGGATGTACCTATCCTGTATTACAGCCAATTTCAATGATAGAAAGCTTGAAATATCGTCACCAACACAACGGAGAGTGGCATTTTTATAATGCACATTAAACTCTACCTTTTCAGATAATTGTTTAGAGTGTAACTACACTATTTGGTAATTAGACTAATTACCCATACCGCATAAATCGAGAAAAATGCATTTTTGGTTTCAAACAGACACAAACTTTCAGTGGGTTATCACTGACACACGTGCGGTGTTACAATCGTTGTAATCGGCTAGATAACTTTCCTAGGCATAGCGGTACCCTACTTGCAGTATAATTTGGAATAAGCCTATCCACATGCAAGTCTGGAATTATTAAAAACATGGTTTAAGCACGATAAACCTAGTTTGTAGGCCTATAATCCAAGAACTTAAATAGCAGAAGAATGAGCTGTTCCGCGTATTTGCATTAAAATTGATGGAACATTTGCCCTCCCGCGAATGGGGTTAAATTTGAATATTTTACTAAGTGGAGAAACTACAGGAAAAAAATGAACCAGAGCGGCGCCTTTATTATTACTATATAGCGCCACCGCGTGGACGGGGTAAAATTGCTCTCCGTGTACACACAATGCCTTTTAAACGGATGTTCCACTATATTGGTAAGCTGTTCTATCTTCTGCTATTTATTATCTTTGCTATAATTACCCGTGACTACAATTCTAAAACATAAGCTAAAATCAGAGAGTATAAAATTGCAAGAAGTCTAACTGCCCTGATTTTGTATGCACACAATTAAACATAAAAAAGTAATTTGAGATAGGAGATGCCCTATTAGAGTTCAAAAGTGACCTTTTGAAGGACGCCCTCTAGTTCATGGTAGTGCTTTTTGAAATAGGATTATATTCCAATTAAACCCCGAGAGTCAGACCTCTTGCAGTTCTATAATCTTTGCTAAAATACAGTTTGTGTCTGACAACGACTGCGTACAGCACGTAAAACAAGATTTTCATTTTCACAAAGAGGCACAAACTTTGCTGTCATGTGTACAACCTATGCTGCTTTTATTTTTATCGTTTTCACAAACAGGCACAAACTTTTCATGCTTATTAACAGGTTCATTAAAGTTAAGGAAAGAAAAATAAATTGGAAAATTTGAACTGTTTAAATCCTTATCTTTAAACATATGTAAAAAAATAGTTAAAATTTCTATATCATGATAGTGGAATTTACAGATCTGTGAAGTAGTCAACTTCAAATGTATTTTTCTCAAAACATGATTTTGGTTGAAATTGAAGTTTGTGTCTCTTTGTGAAAACAATGACAATATGTTAGACTTAATGCCAACAAGACCTCTAAGCGCTTCATGTTATTACCTCGGTCATTAAATCAAGGAGAATTCCATAATATTGCAGCTGTAATCAGCTCATTTTGCATTTGAACCTACCAGGTAATCACTTGTACTCCTGGGTGGAGAGAGACAACTGTAAGTAAAGTGCCTTGCCAAAGGACAAAAGCGAAATGCACAGCGAAGGATTTTCAATAGATGCATGAATAGAGTTAATGTAAAATTTCTCTTTAATGCATTGTACATTTCAACTTGCTTCCTCTTGGCAGATCTTAATACATGTTCTCGTTTCCCATCATCCATCGTAATGTTCATAGCTACAGGGTTTTCAGTAGTTGATAACAATATCAATTATCCTTGCTTTTAATCATGTTAGTAATGTCAATTTGATTGTTATTGATTGTATTAATGAAGAATTTCAAGACTACATTGTAATTATATAAAACATGCAGAAAAATATTATTTAATATATTATAATTAGTGAATAAGTTATAGCAGTTAAATAAAATAAATTTAAAAAATTAAGTTTTTGTTATTTACACATTTTTTTTGGAAAATGTTTGTAATGAAAAATTGTGAATAAAAAAAAAATTGAATTAAAGTCCTACTGTAGGCTATACTTTAAACATTATTATAAAAGATTAATAATATGCCAATTCAATAAATTTATGAATGTTTCAATTTTTTCTTAACAAAGCTAAATTTGAGGACTGTTGAACAGTCCCTACAGGGTTTTGGCCCAATATGTGATGGATAAAAATTCCTCTATAAAGTTGGACATTTATTTGACAAAAGGACTAGCTTAAAAGGCCTTTCCTCCCATCTCTGACATTGTGGCAACTGTGCTGTCTTAGGGCCAATGGTGGCCCTGTTCTTTTGGACAAACTTCACTTTAGGGATATAGTATATATTTAATTTAATATATATAATATTCCAAAATATTTCAAATATTTTATGGGTACAAATTACTTTCTGAAAGGAATTGCACCAACTGGAAGTGTGGGATATTTTCTGGCAGAGTTAAGTTATTTTATGACAGGGGTTTGGTTTTCTATCAGGAACCCATTCTGTAGGAAATTTTATCGCTCTTGGAAAAATTTTTTATCAAGAAAAAATTTTCCAGCCAGAGGGTTGATTTTCACAAACCTGGAGGAAGTTTTTCACCATGAAGAAAGTTTCAACTCTTGGAAAATTTCTCCATATTGGTAAATTCCTCCTGCTGAAATTTTCAGAAAAAAAGAAAATAAACTGGAAGAAGTACAAAAGCAGTAAGATATGGAGAGAAGAAGGATGCAGAAACATTTGACTGTCATCGTCAGACAGGGTGGTCTGTGTAGAAACTAGAACATATGCTATACTCAATTCTTCAAATTGAACCAAATCTATGTGGTTATTATCGATGTGGCAATGACCGCATAATGTATACATGAGAGAAGGCAGTATTATCCATGTTGCATTTTGGTGGCTTTCCAGGCCTAGAATCTCTTAATTAGTTCATATTTTTTTCTATTCAGGTTAGTTGATATTTATGTATGCAGTACTGTATATTACTGTTTGCACTACATTATGTAAATAACTGCCTACTCTGCCACTTGTCAGCTTCTTTAAATAGAGACCTTTCATCTCGGATCTTATACATCCTCAAATGCTCTTGACTTAATTATAGTCAATGTAAAATCGCATACAGTACAGGAAGGAGATAAGAAGGCTCTGAGATACGGATTTGATGAGGTTGGAAAATTTCAGTTGGGTATGGACTATATTACTTTAATAAAGATTAATATTTATTATTATTATTATTGAAAGAAGTGAAGAATGACTGATGGATGCACTCAGCTAGTTTCTCTTGTCAAGCTGCTATTCTGTCAAGTTGAGTAGTTCAGAGTCATACTGTACAGTGTCAGGCAGTGATGGTCCTATCAAGATACAGATTATTTCCGGGTATACTCTGAAAAGTATACCACCTTTTAAAGGTGGATCATGTACTAATGCAGAAGTATGTTTTGCAGTAAAAACATGCATGTGAGCTAACCTTGAAGTATGTTGCTTGTAAGTTCGGCATGAACATATCATATGCTTTTAAAGAATATTAAAACAATGACAGAAAAATTAGTTCCCCCAAAAATTATATGCCTCCAGATATAATGGAGGAGTTGAATAGCTTGGTGGTTAAGATGCTTGCCTTCCAATCCCAGGGTCCTGGGTTCAATTCCTGCCAGTTGCAGGATTTTTTCTTACGACATAAACAACTCCACTCCCTAAATCTCATATTGAGATTTAGTTTGTGTAAAGCATCGTGTGTGTATGTTTGTCTTGTGTAAGGGATTGTCACCTACAAGTAGGACAGTGATATATATTCGCTATTGGCAATCCTTGGCACATGTGTTGTGTGCCTAAAGAAAGAATAATAATAATAATAATAATGAACCTTACCGGAATGTGAATCAAACAGGGCTAGGAATAAACACCACAAACATAAGTGTTGACCCACGAACACACATACTTAATGTTTACGCTATGACACCTTAGCAACAACATCCAAGGGGCGGAGCTTAGCCTACTCTAATTATCAAGTGCAGAACTAAGTGCATTTATATGCACTGATTATGATGTAATAAAAATTTAAAAAATATTAATATTATTGTAAGTATTATTATCATGAGTACCAACCTGACTATGTTTCTGTGGATGTGTGTACCAGATTGAGGATTTTTGTCCGTCCTGGTGTGTGAGTAGTCATGTGTGCTTCAAATGTCTATAGTTGAACTATATAGTCACATGACCATTTTCCCAGCACTCAACCAATTACCTTCCAATTCTCAACTGTAATTCATCGTTTTCTCAACTCACTTGTTGTTTTATCTTAGAGGTGCTTAGTCGCATGTTATTGGTCATTGAAAAGTAATTTATACATTTAATTAAAGTTGCTCGTGACCAGCTTACAAATTAGTTTTGTACACATTCAATTAAAGTTGCTTAGTCACATACTTACTAATTAGTCATGCATATATTCATGTTCTTCGTCACAAAAAGTAATTTATACATTCAATTAAAGGTGCCCAGTCTCTGGCCAATATCCATGAGTTCGTATTTAATTAAAGGTGCGTGGTTACAGTCATGTAGCACTTGTGTTATTCATGCATACACTATGATTCAAAAAGTCAGTGAGTGTGTAGATATGTAAAATGTGACAGAATGTTTACTTTTTCAAGTGGCTTGATAATTAATGAGGATTCAGCTTTATGAAATAAACTTAGAGGTTAGGTTCACTAGAGCCCTAGTATCCGGATCAGCAGCTAACCGTTAACACTCATGTCAGAAGCCCTATCGGTTACCAGGATCTGGATACGCTAATGGTTAGCTAGAACTATCGGTTAGCAAGTTGAGCGCATTTCTATTATTAATCAATCACACATACGCATCTCCAATTTTTAGTTTCCTATTGGCCAGGTGATGATTCCATTGTCATCTTCTTGATATCTGGATCAGGGATTTTCTTGTATGAATTCAAGGGTGATTGCGTATGTTATTTATCTGGATCCTGCTAACCGTTAGCTGGTATAGGTGAACATAGCTAGAGTCACTAACTATCCTCAGAGGTCACCTGCAAAGGTCATGAAATGTTCTGAAACGGAAGATTCATAATATAATTCAATTAGTTTTGTAGCCAAGTCGGAGATTTTCTTGGAAACGTTTAACAACCAGCTTTCTATTGCACTTGTCGCTCTTTACACCCACGGTATAATGCTGATTATTGACAAAATTATCGTGCCATTTCTATATTATTAATAAAAAAATATTGGCTTGGCCGTCCATGCTATTTTAGAGACCGCTTTTCACCACTTTGCCGTGCTGAAATTATTTGGCCTCAACAAAAAGGTGTACATGAGGCACGTACGGCCAGCATAGCCTAATTAGAAAATGTGTGTAAATATGACATAAATATTCTAATAATGCACTTACTGTAAAGTAATGTATTCATGGTTGTTCAGTAACTTTAGTCATACACTACATGTATTTTATCATGAAATCGTGTACGCTTGAGTGGAAAGGGATGCATGTGGTGGTGGTATACATACAATTAAAGCACCTATCCATTAACACAATGTACTGTAGAATTAATACTTACTTAGCTCCTTGATTTACATTTACTGAATGGACATGATGTCAGTGTTATACAGTAAGGTTGGTACTCAAAGCCTGATTAGCATTATTTTAGTATTATTGTTAAATATTATTTATATAATTTATATTGACCATCGTTTGTTGGTAGTAGATGTATGTTGCCTTTTTTAAACACAAAATCCTGTAAATTGAAGGCTCTGTTCTATTCAGAATCATTGAATTTACAAGAGGTAAATTATGACAAGCAATTGAACATGAGACTGTGAACAGAGCACTTAAAAGCCTTCTGATTGGCTCTGAAGTATCGCATTTTAATGAGTTCATGCATGAACGAATCTTACAGTGAGTGTCTGTGTTTTCTGAAATTTCAGATTAGATGAGGACTGCTTTTCATCTGATAGTCAGAGAGTCAATATACGACATTAAGGTAACAGCATAAGAACGATTGATGACTTCATTTTCACCATCATCCACACCTGGGATGTAAACGCTTAGAGACAGACAAGTGTCTACTCACCGTGCAATAAAAATGTGCAATAAATTATCAATAGGACCATTACTAAAAACAACCAAAGAGTAACCGTCATGGTGCTAGGACGGCGGTATGTGCATCGACGGTGCCGGCCCACACGAATGATCGTGTTATGTACAGTTATGATACTGGGCTATGTGACCATGCTGTTCACAGGGCCTAGCAAAGAAGAACATCGAGATGAATTTTGGAAGAATGATGGTGAAATCATTTCTTTCATGCCTAACTTACAAACAAGACATTTACTCGCAAACGGTAGCCTGTATCCTGATGATGTTTTCTCCCGTGAGCAGAGGTTACATGGAGCGATTATATTACATATTAGTGGAATGATTTATATGTTTATTGCCCTTGCAATTGTTTGCGATGAATTTTTTATACCTGCTTTGGGGGTGATAACTGAGAAACTTGAACTCTCGGATGATGTTGCGGGAGCAACTTTTATGGCTGCGGGTGGTAGCGTCCCCGAACTTTGTACAAGTATTATCGGGGTGTTTGTATCGGCCAGTGACGTGGGTATTGGTACGATTGTGGGTTCGGCAGTGTTCAATATTCTTTTTGTTATCGGAATGTGTGCAGTGTTTAGCAAAGGCGTACTGGAGCTTACGTGGTGGCCCCTGTTTCGCGATGTTTTTTTCTACATTTTAAGCATCATAATTTTGCTATTATGTTTTAAAGATAGTTTAATTGACTGGTTTGAGTCTTTAGTGCTGTTAATGATGTACTTTTTCTATGTACTGTTCATGAAATTTAACCACACAATAGAAAGTTTTGTGAAAGGGCTATTGAATCGTAACCGTATCAAAAATGAACCCGGAGAGAAAAAGGTAAGTTATTTTCTTAACACTTTACAAACCTGGTAATAATCCTTTTTCCTTCCACCAATTAATATGGAACATTGTAGAACACTTGTTCTAACAATAGTTTCAATATTTATGTATCACAGGAAGTAGTTCACAATATGGATGATAATTTAAAGAGATTTGGGAATTTTGAAGTATAAGCATATTGTTATTTATAAAGCAATAATTTAATAATTAAATATTATAATTTTATTTGTTTAAAATTATAATAATACTGAAGCAATAAAATTAGTAAATAAATAATTTAAACATTTATTTACTGTAGCACTCATGCTAACGTAATCAAAAGATTAATAGGCCAACTTGTTTAATATTTATGTCGATATTATGCAGTATACTATACAAAGACATTAATGCGCAATTGACACAGATTCCATTTAGATGTGACGATAGGCCTACAGAATAATGTATAATATAGGATAACAGTATTTGGGCTAAGTGAGGAAATGTTTGCGCAAATCCAAGTATGTTTCTTGGAAATATTAGCTGACCTAATCACATTAAAGGAAGTAATGTTACGTATTGTATGCATAGAACATATATCATCATGGTTACAGTGTGCTAACAAGTAATAAGAATTGAATTCACATAAATGTTTAGCTTTACAGATTTCTCAGAAGAAACCAAGTCAACTTTAACATTTTAGGATAAGAACTGAGCAGTGCTGATTGGGGTTGTTTTAAAAGTGGTCAGAAGAGATGTTTAATCCATTGGCCCTGTGTGCAATACAGCCCATATACATATTAAGTATCGCAGTATTAGGAAAAAAGCACAGCATTTTCTCAGTTTTTCCAATAAAGACACATTGAAATAATTCATTTTTCTTATATTTAAAGACTTTTTACTAAGAATGTCTTTAAAGTGCCCATTATAGATACCATTATTTTTATGCACTTGTTAATTGTCAAGAAAAAAACTTTTTTCCTTCAAATTTTACTTGAAATCCTGCTTATTAAAAACTAAGCAATTCAAAATTATAATTAATATTTTTTGCCACATTGCAAAAGAAATAATGAATGTTATAATCTTGATTAGTTCCACATAGACAGTTCTTTAGGATTGCAGTTCACCTGTGCATAATGTCTCGAATCGCCATCTGTGGTGGTAGTAACAAAGCGATTATATTCTTAAAGTGTATTAGTTATTATGGACAGTACAGCCTATCTTGTGTGATTCATCATAAATAATGTGTTTTTGTTAATTATAGTTTAATGGCTAATCAATGATTACCTAGAATCTATATTTAGAATTAATGGCTGTATCATTAGCAATATCTCGTTATCAAGGCATCCTTCAATTTGCAGATGGTTAATGCACCTTTTTCTGAAAGAACAAGCATGTTGTATTATATTTTGAAGATCAGGCCAAAAAATCAGCAAAGTTAAATCTTGAAAATTCAGGATCAGAATTTTTAATTTTTTTTTTGCCAATGGAAAACCTAGCATTTAATGAAATTGATACTAATTAACCGTGGATTTTAACCCTGTGGGTGTCATTCTACAACCCAAATACATGAGGTGAGTAATGGTCATATGGTAATGAATGAATGAATTTGGTATAAATGACGTGACTGATTTTATTCATAATCTGGGAAATGGAAGTAAGTTTTCTCACTTGATTATACTGTATACATATGGTATCTCCATTAACTTGTATTCCCTGTCAATATATCAGAGTTATTGATAAGATATGATAGTGTCCTACATAGCAACGTGGTGTTCTGTATCTAACCCTGTGTACTTACTTGTTACATCCCATTCACTGTACCGCATAACGTCCAGCAGAACCATTGCCCATGCTCTTCGTGGGCAGATCAATATTATTGATCTTTGTTCAATCGCTGTGTAACACTTTACCAATGGATTCAACCTGGTATCCATGGTGCCGTGAATTAGTTCGCTGTAGATTATGACCTTGTACAGTACTGATATTGGGTCAATATATTGGATGCTTTAGTTGATTATTCTGCTTGATATTTCGTACCAGTCCATCAAATATCTGAGCTGTGATTATAACATTCACTTTATAGTAATTTAAATTTCATAATTCAACAGCAAGTTTCATTTCATTTTTTTCATTTCATTCCATTTATTTTGTATGGTATTAAGCACATTACAAAAAGTACAAAAAAACAAAATAGAGAAACAAAACAGTCGTGCTGGATATGATTGCTCAAAAGCATTCTAGTAATCCTAGTTCATTTGTCAAGGAGCTCTCCAAAACACGACTGACAAACCAATATATATATACAAAAAGATTTTTTTTTTGAAGTTCACAACTTAGCTGTTATATTTAATGTTTTTTTTTTCATATTTTTTATTTAATATTATATGCTTCATATTGATGTTAGATCTCTTGACTGTAGTAAGCTTTCATCAAAATCCAAACACTCAAATAATAAATGGCTCTCCTATGTTATATACTTTTTCATATTTTTTATTGATATTATATTTATTTATCTATTCTGCCTTTAACGTGATAACAACAAAATAAAACATAAATATAAATATACAGAAACTTAAATAAAATACTAAAGAACCAAGTTAAATGAATTTAATTTAAATTTAAAAGGCAAGTGAACAGAGGGTGGTAAGAGAGATTTTAATTTTCCGTTTTGATCAAAATTTTAAGTTGGAGGTCATTTAATTCTATTTTAATTTGGTTTGGAAGTTCGTTCTAAGCCCTTAGTTGCACGGTATACGAATGTTCTCTTGCCTTGCTTGAGTTTCCATTTTTGCTCCATCAAGGTGTTGTTAGATTTATTTCTAGTGCACTGTGAGTGGCTATTTTGATTAAATATTAATTTGTTACTTAATATTTAGGATATGTTAGATCTCTTGACCATAGTAAAGCCAACAGTACTTACAAAATCGAACACTTAAAATAATAAGTTAAATTATTTTGTTAAAACTATATTTCATTCTAATGTTAAATACAAAAGTATAGACCTACACTTTTTTTGGACTTTCCAAAGATAACATGAGTTGAATCTTCACAAATGTATAACATGAGTTAGAAGAAATTTTGTATGCACGGAAAATTTAATATGTTGTTGAATACCTTTTTCTAATGATATATCAAAAGAAGTCTATTTTGCCAAGTCTACTTATATTCCAGTTCTTCCCACAACTCTTTTATAATTGTATGATTTGAGATTCTAAATTGGATGTGAAGCATTTTAAAATAAGGCTCGATATTTATAAAAAAAAACCAGTTTGATAAATAGAGTACATTTGAATTGAGCAGGAGAATTCAATCTGCTGCAGAGTACGCAGTTTGAGCATTTCCACTTATGCGCCATCTTAAAATTAGCTTTAACGACAAATAAATATTTCTATCATTTTACAGAACAGGAAACAAATATATTAGTACAGTATACAAATGTTTCTGAATGACATTTTAAAGGATTTTGATTTAAATGCATTTCTTCAGATTTTCATTTTTTTAAACATTTATCTTGAAATAATGTTAGCATCACTTTAAGAAGGAGGTAGCCTATTGTGGTAATTGTGTCATAAGGCGAGACTGTTTTTATATCTTGTTTAATGAACTCGCTGCTCGCCAATAATGATAATTTCATTTAAAAATACAATTTTATTTCTGGCCAGTTAGCGCAACCACCGCCACGAAAAAATGGAAATTTCAGAAAAAAATAAAAGTTTTCTTTATTTTTATTACGCCCGTCGCTGCCTTGAAACCTTCAAAATAAGATATGTATATTTTCTTTCTAATTATATGAATTTAAAGCATTTAACCATTCCTTTACAACACTGTTTACATTCACCAATAAATTGTTTATTTTTATTTTCTCCTCCATGTGGATGTTTTTAGCAAAAACCATTTGCTAAACATGAAAACAAAATTTTAATTTAATTTTTTTCCGTCCTTATGAAAAAATTCTTGCCTAAAGTAGCCTGCACTGTAACTTGCTCAAAGTAAGAGGCTATTGGACGGTATGCTTATATAAGGCATGACCGGTTAATTGAAAATAGTTCTGTGACATAATACTGTTTGAAATTATTTTTCGCTCATATTTCAGCTTATGAAAGGAAATTGGAACAAACAAAATATAGTAACCTTGTTATGATCTGAGTAGGTGTGTAAAGTTTCATTGTAATCCGCCTTTTCGGTTTTAGAGCCATTAGTACGTGCCGTTTTCAGTTACAAGCATTACATATTATGACAACCATAAAGAGGGTATTATAAATAGCTGTACATACTAATATTTTAAGGTACCTGTACCTTACCATGAAGATATTCTAATTTGAGGTCATTGCAAAATGTCTCTTACCCGTCAATACCTGCACAATACTCAATATACGTGGGTGCGTGATGGTAATAATTGTTTATCAAACTTTAAAAGTCAAGAATTTAAAGTTCATGTTAATTGCAAAGGTAATTAGATGTTAAATCTTTCAACCAGGGCTGTAAAGAAAGGTAATGGATGGATTAGGAAAAGTTTTCTTTCCCTACTGTACACCGACACTTTTTGAAACCCAAACAATTTTGAAGGATTGAAGTACTCCATTGGTCCTATGTGGCTCTGCACAAGCAAAACAACTGTAAGCCCCACCCTTGGGTCTTGTTGCGAAGGTCCCAGAAAACAACAGCATAAACATGCGAATTTGAGCTTATTCCTGAGCATGTTCTGACTGAGTATTGCGTTCGATTGATACAGTACTTCAAAAAGATTCAAGTATCAGATCCCTCATTATCAACTAGGTAAACTACAGGAGAAGGCTTTGATGAAAAAAATTAAATACTTTATTGAATTTAAATAGAAGATGAAAGCCTTATTATGTAAGTGCCATGAAACATAACGAAACTACATATGATAAGCATAGGTACAGTAATATTTTAAGCATTAATATAATAAGATGTAAATTTTGTTTTTAATACGTAGCTCATTTCTATATTACTTGGAAAATATGATGTTTTTACTGACATCTAGAGAATTACATGAATTATACATTTCACAAGCTAAATTTCTGTTACTTGGTGAATCACCACAAGAGAACTGATGAAGCCAACAAGGACAGCTAGTAAAATCTATGCAGTAAAATTTTAATGAAAATGAGAATTTTTATAGTGCCCAATCCACCTCCAAAGAGGCCACTTGTTTTGTCCACTGATTTAATGACCTATAATATGTGCCTGTGAAAAAGCCTGTAACAAATATACAGCGCAAAACACAGAGTATAGAAAAATAAATAAATTTGAATCTGCATGGCTTCATTCCTTTCCTTCCCTACCATCCCCCTACCCCACATATTTTATTGTCAGTGCCGATCTCTTTATTTTCATGTATTGCTGTATTATGTATTCTTTGTGTTAAGGTTTTTAATAAGTGTGTTTTTAAAAACATTTTTATTAAAGAAATTACTAATGCCATTCATTGATTTCAATTTAAATTTCATTGCGGTATGGTGAAATTAAATAAAATGAATATTTCACAGTTAGCACAGGTAATTTGTCTTCTTTAAAGTATTATTTTGTTGCAGAAAACAGTAAAATCCAGGTAAATTTTTGTGACAAAATTTTGCTCCCATGGCAAGGCTTAGGCCTACCGTCACCACAAGTTCAAACTCTCTGAATTACAAATGTTCTCATTTACGAACTCTGTTCGGACGGAAGGGTATGTAATTGATATTATTACTGCATATTTTATTTAATGTATTGTCTTCGTGAATTCGTTAACTGTTTTAAGTGTGATTGTATTGTTTTATTGGGAACTCACCGCATAGCATGTGCCTCCGATGAAAAGTGTAGTTTTCAAATAAAGTCATTATTATATCATTAATATCATTTTGTTATTTTGTTATTACTATTTTATTGTTTTTTTATGTGGTAAGATGCAACATTTACAGCAGGCCAAGCCAGTGGACTTTAACACAAGGTGGCAATATAAATTTTATTACAGTATTGTTAATTTTTATTATCATATCAAAGGTTACTTTAATATAACCTGACTTTTGTAGATTTTCTCCACACACTGCCCTGGATTATGTGATTACAGGTACCTCATTGCTTCTTAATATTTTAGTATGAAGTCCGTTGCTGTCGTTCATCTATAATATAATTAGGTCATTTACGTTTGCCAAATACTGCCGCAAGTGATTTATGAAACATCAATGTCACTTTCTTAACTGAAATGATACAGAGGTAGACAGCCTTTGTTATAATTGGTATATGAAATATCCATCGAAGCATGGAGGTACTAATCACATCTCCATGGTTGACAAAACTGATGTTAATAGTCAAGGGATTTTATAGCTATGTGTTTTGAGCTTTAGATATTATTAGCTTTAATGAAATAATTAAAGATGTGAGAAGTGCTAAAAAATTCATGAGTATGGTTAGATTTGGTATAACATGATTAGATATTTATTTTTGTTGTTTTCTCAGTGTTTCGTAAGTTGTGTGTATTTACACACAATTATGTTGTGCATTCATGTTCATCTTCGACATGATAAGTAATAAATCTTTTAAATGTTGCTAATAAATATACAGTATTCGGTTTGTTGCAAAAAAAAAATGATCTTTTAATAAATCTATTGATTTATACTAATTTATTGATTCTGTATTTTGGTGGTTATTATTCTGACATGTCTTTTTTTCGGTTTGCCAAATTATAAATCCATACAGTAGGTTATGAGACAAACAAGTGGCAGATCCAGAAATTCAAAATAGAAGGGGCCCAGGAAGGGACTTCCACAAATAGAGGATCTAGACAACCTCACCCCACCATGGTTGGGGCAGAGGTGTGAACATTTATGATGTTTGCGCGTCTAGTGGCTAGAAATGGCACACTAATACCTAATTTTAATTAAAATTTTCCTTTGGGACAGTTCGGGACAGTTTTTGGACCGCTCACCCCCTTCGCCACTGCAAAGTTCTACCAACAAAGATTTTAGTCGTTTAATTACACCTTCTGTATGGTGCGCATTGTTTTATTGTACGCTTTTGAGTACAAGTTGGAGAGACCAAATTGGGGCCATTCAACTCACTTTTGCATGGGTGACTAAGCTCCATGGTACACAGAACCTCATCCATTGTGATCCTTATCATGACTTAGAAGTAGTACCATCTGGTTGTCGCATGATAAGATAGTCATCCTGATATCGACATACCTTGTTGTAGTAGGGCTAGTAGATATTCTATTATTTATTTATCAGTGTGTGATTTATTTCAGTATTTCAACTAATCAGGTATATTTTGTATGACAGTATGTAACCTTAGGCAAGACTTTATACCTTTTTAAGCGAACCTGCTGACTGAAAATATTGATGATTTCGAATAAAATTAAAATTTTATTTTTTGCCAATTAGCGCTTCCGCCACCATGAAAAGTCAAAATTTTAGGGAAAAAAAGTTTTTCTTTTATTTTTATTAGACCCTCCACTGCCTTGAAATCTCCAAAGATTTACACGATGGTGTGTATTTGTATGTATTATACTTTCTTATCTGAGATTAATCAGTGGACCTTTCGGTTTTTAAAGGTACAGTGTGTATATTTCTTTCTAATTATATAAATTTGAAGCATTTCATCCTATTTTACATTCACCAATAAAATTTTATTTTTATTTTCTCCTCCGTCTGGATGTTTTTGGCAAAACTATTTGCTAAATAAGAAAAAATTTTATTTTTATTTTTTATTTTTTCTGCCCTCCGATGATCTTTAAAAAAATAAGTACGCGAAACAAGGAATAAAAAAGGTCTTGCCTTTCTTTAGTACTGAGTTTTACAGTAACAATGTTGAGGTAGAAGACTGAAGTTGAATTTATTCTCACGTTATATTATTTGAATGCTAGCAGACTCATATCTATTTGTGATAAGTGCCTACATGCCAACAGAAACATTTCAAGCACAACTAGGGCTGCTATCATTGCATAAATAAAACATTTCTTACATAGAAACCTCGGCCCCCGCAGGATCTTGGATTGATAACATTTTCATATATATTGCTAATCTGAGAGTTGCAATGATCACCCAAACGAAACCAAAGTATTACATTATTTTCATTATAAAATTCTAATAAAACTCTCCTTTTTAGATTTTTTTATTTTTACAAATTATCTTTCTTTATATTTTAATGTTATTTTTTTTTGTAACTCTGCCAGTTACCAGAAAAAACATTATTCAAGTACTAAGTGTCTGCAGTATAATATACTTCAATTCAATTCACTTTTATTTCCACACATTTACAGCAAATTACAAAATATATATTAAACAAAGTAAATTAAAAATGTACACAGAGTAGCTTAGCCTAGTCGGCTAATCTGGTGGTAGCCACTGTGTGAGCACTGAACCGTGGAGAACTCTAGGTCTCCAGTTCAATTCTCATCGCTGCCTTTCCTTCTATTTCAGCTAGAGGACTGAAATACACGTTATAATAGCGCACCGTCTTTCAGAGGAGACGTTTAAGCCGTTGGTCTCGTGTGTATTTATGGCTAAAGAACGCAGTACACCCTTCGGAAAAAAGTAGGGAATAGTCTCCCGGTGTACTGCCCAATCTCCACCAGAAGGACCCCACTGGAAATAAGTCTTCTTCTAGACTTTCGTGGGATATCCTTGGTGTTTACACCGAATAAATCCAATTGAAAAAAGGGACGTTGCAGAAGGCTAGGCTATTTAAAGGCAATGACCTTTAGATATAGTTGATATTGCTTCTGGAAAAAAAATCAAATAATGGTCTTGTTTTGAATAATATTTTGATGTGTTGTTTGAGTTATTAAAGTATGACTTGTTTTAATAACATTTTGATGTTTTGTTTGAATTCTGTATCGCTTTTATTAAAATATATTACCATATTTTTTAAAATAACATTTTATGTGTTTTGTTTGCACATTTTCATCATTTCTACTATTATTTTAAAATAACCTATCATAATAAATTCCAAATATAATTTTAAAAACATATTTTTACATGTTATCATGAGTAAGGTAGCCAACTAAAATTTTGAGGTTTTCCCAGATTTTATTAGACAGTACAGTACATTATGTGACCTATATTTCCCCCTTAAGAACCCTCATTTAACTTCATAGCATTCTGTTTAGAGAAAAGCAATAAGTTTTCGATTTGTGTTTTGGCAACTGGTCCGGATGTAGTCTTTAAGATTGATTTAAGTTCTTGACTTGAAAGGTAAACTTCCTCTCATTTCTTAATAATAAGACTACTTCCACCTGATTGACTATTAATAATTAATCTTTATTTAATAATTTACATTGTTATGATTTCTCACTCTAATCCACTGCAAAAGCCAAACAATGTTCTTGTTATTGGCAGTTTTTCTTATTCAATTATTATTATTATTATTGAACTCAAAGTAAATATTGGCATATTGTATCATTAAATATCCTTTATAAGTTACTCTGAATTTGACAGTTTTTTAGTTTCTGATTAATTGTTGATTATCATATGTCATCGTTTGCAGGCATTCTACTTTTGATTAATGTAGTCAAGTTTTTAAATTAGTTGTCCCTTTGCTTAAAAATCAACGTAAAAGTAACATATGGTTAACGTTTCTTATCTGTTCGTTCAGGCCCCCTATCTCTGGAATCAGTTACCCATTTCTGTTAGACAGTCCGCAAATTTAGTTCTATTAAAGAATCTCAAAACTTTCTTATTTTCTAATTTGGTATATTCTTCACTTGGTGCCTTTGATAATTTTTGAATTGACACGGTAAAAATTTCTGGTTTATTATAGTTGCTTAAGTTCATTAAATTTTCTTAATTATTTAGGNNNGGGAGGTGAAATCAGAAAAGGTTTGAGAATGTTCCTGAATATAAAATTGTTTGTTTTCTATTAAAGATTAAAAGAGAATCTTACCGTAAATCTATACATTCATATCGTTTAGCCTGTATTTAGGCATTCAACTTGCCATACCGTAGTAATAAAAAATCGATGCTGTGACAACCCACTCGGCCACCTGCACATCCTCGCACTTCCACCCCCACCCCCAATGGCAATCCTGGATCCACCTCATTGTTGTTTGCTTTCCAAAGATAATGCTCTCTGCACTCTTGGCCGATCTATTTTCATGCCCAGGGTTGCATCTTCTATGTCATCCGATGCTACAGGGATGAATATCATGATGTCCTAATTAGTTTTGATCGACTTACTCTACATTATGGTTCTTTTAAAAAAAAAAAATCATTGATTCTATTTGCAGTGGATTAGCCTCAATTATTTTGTTCTTGAAAAACAATGAATAACCATAATCAAGATTGGTAATTATTTCTTTTATTATGATATCATCATAACTGTGACAATTGAAAATTATCAGACATGCTAAAAAAATTATTGTAGGTGTAATTAACATAGTACAAATAATTTTGTGTATTTTTTTTATTACTGTAATTAATCACTGATATTAATAACTTTTTCATGGCTCTAATTATCATTTGACATTAAATAAGTATGAAAAATGGATTAATCATTAATTATTATTATTATTATTATGTGGAGGCAGTTTGGCAAGGTGGAAATTGTTTTAATAGCTTCCCAACTACAAGGTCGGGTTTTCAATCCTTTGCTGTGCACGTTATTTAGTGTCCTTAAGCAAGGCACTTTATCTACATTGTTTCAGTCTACCGAGCTGTATTAGTAGGTACCAGCAAATTACCGGGAGTAACCGGTGGTGGACCAGCGTCCTACCCAGGGGGGAGCATCATGTTCTCATCTGCTTCATGAAAGTGGGGATAAGCTCCCGTCCTTAGAGCCCCGTGGCTCGGCAAGGTTTTATTAGTATTATAGTTGTTGTGTAACAATTTTACTATTCTTCCTCTGAGACTACTAATGTTTAATGATTCCTTTTACATTAGTTAAGAAATTCTACTGTACTAAAATTGCAGGGATATAAATTTCTTGCAATGTGTATGTTAATATTGAGAAATATTCTCTCAGTGGCTCAGCGGTGTCAATATATCAAGCAGAATTATACATTAATTACGATTGAAGTATTGTATTTCAACATGATAGAATCAGATAGTGTAAATACCTGTATTTTATTAATTCTTAGCTATAAGTACATGGTTTAATATACTTTATCATTTTTTATCCATATTAAACTCCTACTGTTGCTACTAACTGATGCTAATATACTTAATCATCATAATAAATATAGGCCTACGGTATGTTATGTCCTCTTACCTCCTCTAATGAAATTTTCTTTCAAACTACAGTAGTTAATCATCAAGCTTCAAAATCCTTGAATTCAGTGAAACACAATAATATTAAGCATTTACTTTTATGCTAAATTATTGCCTATTGTTACAATTATAATCATCACTGTGCCCCCAAGCACTGCTATACTCAACACCAGAATAATACCTCATTAGGTAATCCCTTCATTAAAAGGCGAAACACTACTCTTTTTTTTTTTGGATAGAAAAACAAATATGACCCTGTGCTAATATTGTTTATTTTTAGTGGAAGGATCTAACAAGCTTTGCTGTTGATTTGATTTGAATTTATTATAGCAATCTCAATAAACATTCACAAATACAAAGTAAAATCATGAAGGAATAAGTTTAACATATTCATGGTGAAATCCATTAAAGACACTTGTAAAGTAGTGAACATGTGAAAAAGCTACTCAAGAAACTAAATGGGTCAGTTTTTCGTTTGGCAATTTTAAAAGTCATTTGATAACAAATTTAATCTGCAACTTCTGTATATGATAGGAGAACATACCTGCCATAATATAGTTGTCATACTGAGGAATTTACTCATTTCTTGAAAGTTTGCATGGCAAAAAGACGCTAATAAATAACTTCCGGACAACATAATGGTTATACTTGTTATTGAGAGAAAAGAACATGATAATGTGTTGTCTTGAGTTTGCCGTGAGATTACTATGACCGTCATCAGGAGAATAAGAGTATCCACTGATGACGGTCACAATAATCCAATGAAATTTTGAGATAACAGAGAATTGGATTTTTTTTTTCTCAGAACTATATTTTAACACATGTACCGGAAGTTAAATTATTGTCATTAAGCTGTGTATATGCAGTAAGCTTTATTTTGATGTAGAATACTTACAGTATATTTACTGACCAATATCGAGAAGTTAATTTTGTCTTGGTCGTTGAACTGAGGAATCATTTGAAGTAGGTATGAATGGTGTGGTTTTATCACTTTTTGGCAATTATAAAGGATTATACTTGACATGTATATGTATTCTTTGATGTTACAGCTTCCAGAAAATGTAAAAACTTTATACCGTATACCGGCACATCCTGTATCATTTATTCTGGACTATTAACAAGAGACGGCTTTGCCAGCAATGTTATCAATGAATAGTTAAAAATATTTCTTAATAATTGTGATATTTATTATTATTATTAAAGCCCCATTCCCTGCAAAATTTCACAAAAAAAAAAAAATTTAATCATGGGTTGGCATAAATTTTAGTTTTACACAAAAGAAGAAATAGACTATTTCTCATAGGAGATTACCATTTTCTTGACGAATCCTTTGTTACTAGGCAAATTCAGAGCTTGTAGATCGCATCCGCTGGAATGCTCTCACTTTTGTGTATACTTTATACAGTCAATAAAGTGCACCCTCTTTAATGAGATTAGTTTTTGTACTTCGCATCTTGCACACTGCGGCTGATTGAGTAGGCCTGAGATATGTTTGTTCAATTGTCAAAATCTCGGTCAGAATCATTTTTTTCAACAAATTTGAAATAATTCCTGTTGAAGGAATGTTATATTTCACAAGTGTCAGTACTAGCAACTGAAAATATCATGTCAGCCGTTTTTATGTCTAATAACAGAGCCAAAATCTAGCCTAACCTAGCAGTGTTGATGATAGGCTAATGTTTCTGGCGCCTACTATGTTTCTTCGCAGACCTATCGCAAAATCAAAGATAAAAAAATTCATCTGCATTTATTTTTTATGTGGAACAAAAAAATAAATAAAATTTCAGTCTTTTACATTTTTTTTCATGTTTAGGAATGTCTAAATTCAGTTAAACTAGCAATTCCGTATTATCTTTATAACATATATAAAAACTAGATTTTTTTAAGAACTGAAATTTTGCCGGGAATGGGGCTTTAAATGAAGAATGCAAATAACTAGAAAATATGAAAAACAGTAATATTATAATCAAGTGGTAGACAAGCCATAGTTACTTTTCTTCTAGTACACTGAGTTTCCACCAATTCCTTCAAATTAAGTTTTTTCTTTAGTTTCCCGGGTATAATCCCACCCGCTATGAATGCGAAATTGGTCTGATTTTGGGGGGTGGGCTTTATACTCGGGGATTCTCTGTGCATGAACCAAAAATGATGATCGTTTAGCCAAGTGGCAGATTCATTTTGAACAACAATTTCCCTATAATCCAATGGCCTATTCACAACTATATTCTGGTGAAGAAATCAGACTTAATACTCGAGCATAAAAGGGGGAGGGAACACCTTAACTGTTAGTAGGCCTAGGCATAAAGCTGGAAATGGCCCAGTCAGTGGCGCTGATTATACCCGTGGTGGTGACTATACCTGGGGAACTACAGTATTAGAAAATAACTGTATTCCAAGGCACATAATAAGACTTGGTTATAGAGCTTCACTAGGGCTTCAGCTTAATAATAGGTCCATGTTCAGGCTTATGAAAGTGATACCAATATGCTAAAACTGTCTCCAGAAATGAAATTGTTAAAAAATATCCTGAAAATCCAATACACCACAATGTCTATAGGACCCTGCCTGCGGGCTTGCTAAAGAGATCAGTCTTGTTCGTTTCAACATTCTAAATGTGGAGACTTGGTTTAGCTCTTTTCATATATGGCCTACTATTATCATGGCGGTAGCACAATACATGTATAAAATTATAGGAATGCAAGCTGTTATTGTAAATGAAAGAGAGAATGTAGTTTAGTGGATACTCATTGAGGGTAAGATGGTTGGGAAAATTGGGGTTGTCAGATCTATGACACAGCTAAACTGCCTGGAGCAGAGAACATCCATAGATGACAAGTAAAAGAGCTAAGAGGCACACAGACCAGGAGGGTGTTTTCAGTAGCTGGTAGGATGAGGCCTAATTAAGAGTCACATCTTAAATAAAATTGTAGGATGGGAGTTAAACTAAAGTAAACAACGATTAAACAAGTGGAAAAGCATCAGTAGTCGTACCGAGTGGGAGAAAATGACAAACCTACGCATAATTCGCTGTAATTATACAACTGGCCTTTCTTAGGCGATTAACGTTCTGCAAATAGGAACGGTTATAAAATCGACACCCAAGGCTACGATAAAACATGCGCAAGAAAATCATGTCTGAATATAGCCATACAGTACTTCCATTCTGTAATTGGCAAGATACTTTGCGAAAGACATAAAAAAGAAATTGAATGATTGTATACAACATACAGTATTGAAGATCTAAGGCAAATTTTCAACTCAGCACATCTCAAAAGAAAGACGTATTACACTGGCATTCCCAAGCACATAATAATTTTTGACTACTCATTTATATGTCCATCGAAGATTCAGCTTCCCAATGTATCTCTCTGAGTGGTCGTGCTGAATAAAACCATTTAACAAAACATCCACTGAGATGTCATCACCACGTTATCGTCGTAAAGTCTGGTTAATGGCAAAACATCGCAAATGCACACACAACAATGTACTGTAGCCATATCGAACGATTATCAGTTGATCTTATTGTTAAGTATTTTGTAAGAACACACAATCCAATGCTTCGAAAAGTAGGCCCATGACATGTCTTCTCTTGGCAAGATAGACTGATTTATAAACATGTTGCTTAGCAACGCAGGGCATGTGACATTTTATCGGTCCCTTGACAGTATAATCCACAAAGTTGTCTTATGTTGGCAAACGGTGAATTTTGAGTTATGTTTCAGTGGCTGTCTCGCAAATGAGGCAATTTATAAGGATTGCGTTTTTTACGTAACTGTATCTCTGGTATGTGAAATGCTACAGTAGTTTGTGAATAGGTGGATGATGTAGATTTTGAGGAACTATCAGGATTTTCTAGCCTCGCTTTCTCCTCGTTTCACCGGTAACTATATCCGTGCCAGATTAGGAGGATTTTATGGATTGGTTGAAATGATGCTATGGATCATTGCTTAATGATTGCCTTCTAATTTCAGGATCATGGGTTCAATGCAAAATGCAAGACTTAATGTCTCGTAATAAAAAATTCTACTCTAGTTTTTCTTTTTATAGTGAAATAAGGCTCCTAAATTCCCAGTGTCTTAAATAGAAAATAAGATTCCAAAACTAACCAAAGCAGATACAAGATAATAAAAATATTAAAAATTATTAAAATAAAGGAAGTACAAAGTTTTCTTGAAAACTGTTTTACCAAAACAGTTTTACCTTAAAACAGTTTCGATGAATTTTCAAACTCCCCTTCAACATTTTTTTTCTTCTGGAGTCGGGCTTTAAGTTGAAGGGCTGAAATGAAAGTTTCAAATAGCAGCATGTCACATTATGTGTAAGACATTTAAGCCTGTCAGTTCTGGTTGCAATATGGTACAATAATAATAATAATGTAGTTTTATATAGTGCCATATCCATCTAAGTTAAAGATGCTTAGGGCGCTTGATGTGTGGACTAGGAACTTGATCAATGACTTTCTTCGCCCCTAAGGGTTCCTTTGTGTCTGTGCTACTGGGTAACCCGGTACCAGCAACTCTAGTTGTCCAGCACAGGGGCTGTCTGTTCCAGTACACCAGGGTATCTATCCCCTACTCGAAGGATGTACTGGGTTCTTTATAGTGCACACATGCCATTGTATACACTGGGCCTACGGCTTATAGTCATTATCCGAGAAGACTTGTTCTACCACCAGAATCATAGGTCTGCTGTTCGAACCAGTGCTGATGTTATGGCTGTAGCTTGTGGGGCCCCTGCTAACCGTTAGGCCATTTGACTTGCCTGAACATGTGAACTTGTGAATGCTGTACACTTTTTGGAGTAGTGGATTGTCTTCTGGTGTACTACCTAATTTGCCTCCAAAAGGAACAAGTGGGAGTACGTCTTCAGACTTTCATGGGCGTATTTCCCACCAAAAATATCTAATCTAATCCACCCTCTCCATCTGTATCTATTTTTTCCTTATGGTATGTTGCTGCTCATTTGTCTATACAGTTAAACTTTGCCTACGTCAAATAATTTCTATTAGTCAATCTAATTTTACATGCCAAATTGTTGTGTTTTCCATTATTTAACAATCTGTAAGTCGAATTTTATCTAAGTAGAACAATATTTCAATGCCATTTCAACTGTATACTGATATATCTCTGTCCATCTATCAACATAATCTGTCTTTGCATCTGTTTGACCATATCCACATGATCTGCTATGGTTTTTCTCAGTCCATTCTTATTTAACTAATATACATGAACTGTCACTGGTATCTCTGTCCATCTTTCTGGTGATATATCCCTGCCTATCTAGCTAGTGACTTCGATATCTCTCTGTCAACATGATCTGTCTTGGCATTTTTTTTCCCCATCTATCTACATGGTCCCTCATGGAATCTGTCCATCTATCCATGTGGTCTGTAATGCCATTGGTCTGTTATGCCATTGGTCTGTCCATCTATCCACATGGTCTGTCATCGCATCTCTATTTCCATCTATCTATAATGATCTGTCAAGAAATCTCTGTCTATCTATCCACATGATGTGTCATGGCATCTATATGTATGTATTGTGCTGTTTGTCCATTATTCTCCCTCCACAGGCTTTCTTAAATATTTTAAATTATATGCAACATTCTACATGTGTTAGTCTGTATGGAATTTCAATAAGCTATAATTCTGTTTGTCTTTTTGTCATGCCAGTTCTACTCGCTTTATTGAGTTTAATTGAATCAGTGAATATGATCCTCAGCTTGTCTGCCTAATTTTATCTCCTTATTAACTTTCCCTGCAAACACACACGCTCTTCGTGCATCAATTTTTGTTCCGCCAGCATGTAATATATATCCTAGGAAATTAATGTGTAGACCTGATGTTCCTTACGTTGCTGTCGTCATTAAGATACGGGCCTGATGTTGATTTTTATTGACGATAGTGATTACACAGTAAGCAGAGACACGAGAACGAGTGTATGAGAAATTAGCACCGAACAAACACAGCATAGAGGAACCACTCAGTTTCATATTGTAATATAGTTACACATTAATAATCTAGATAAACAAACGTTACTGTGCATGAAAGGAATTCCACATTGATTATGCAACTACTAACTGGAAAAACTGGATACCTCATAATTGTAACTTGTGCCACTGATAATGTAGGGAAGTCTAAAAGAAATTGTATTTTATATTTTTACCGGCTACCTTGCAGGACCATCAACAGGGCCGTAGCGTGACCTAATTTGTGGGAAGCTCGTTTTAGTGGAAAGTGGACCCTTTTGAAACCATTATACAATAATGTAATATTGTTAGCTGGGAAACCTTAAGAAATGCCGACTTCAAATACTTCTGGCTTGTATGATCTCCGATACTCTGGAGAACATTGTAAATATATCTACGAATATCAATTCTTTGTTTTTAAATGCAGACCTTCTCCAGTTTTTGGACGGGTCGTCGTAACCCCCTTAACCCCCCTCCCCACGCTACGGGCCTGACTTATACACATCTAGATGTGTATAAGAGACAGTATATATATATATATATATATATAATATACAGATTGAATTACATTACATTAAAAAAATATTTAAATTATTTAAAGTTATAAATTTGTTAATGTACAAACAAGTAAAATATTACATTATGCTGATCAAGCGCAAAACAGGTAAATATCCCTTTAATGTGTCGAGGTAATTAACTTGAACAGTAAAATTCAATATGTGAATTACTTGCTTTATTTGTTTAAGTATGAGTATTAACTTTCAATTGAAAATTTGAATGCAGAGTCTTTTGACTAGTGGTAATCAATGTAAGGGTTTCTAACTAAAAGCTGTAATTTTGCAATAACAGAATTTTAACAATCTTTCTCATTGGAAGCTGAGTAATATTCAATACATTATTTTCTTAGGGTTTTTACTAAAGTGTTAACGGTGCAACGAAGCAATGCAGAGTTATGTATCGCTACTGAAAAAGATGGCTGCCATATAAAAAATGCCACACTAGGCCTTGTTTAATTATCAATATAGTTACGCTTGTTTCAAAGCTTACAGACACAGTGCAAAACCAAGGTCCTCAATTATAGACATCTGGGATTTGAAACCCACCGGTCTGAAAATCTGTAACAACATAGATCATAAAAGTCTTCATCTCACTAAGTAAATATCACTCCATATTTCAGATTAATTGAGGGAAAAATAATGACTTACTGTCGTTTGGACCAGTCGCTTTTCGAACCATTTCGGGATATAGGAGTAGGATAGGAGTGTTTATTTCATGTCATGAGACTTCATTCAGCCAGCATTCCCAGGCTTCTATACTATTGTTGAATAATTGTTGATTATTCATTGTTTATTCAAAATAATAAGTGATATACTTAATATAAGACACACCTCATATTTGATTACCTATTTTTTAATTGGCTAGTTATAACTTTGATTTTAATCTGGTTGGTCGGTTTTAATTTGCTTTCTGTTATACTTCTGTAAATATTGTAAACATATATGGATGGGTAAGATTTTCTCACCAGTATTCTTGAAAATGATCAAATAGATCGAAACGTTGAATCTCAAAATGTGTCTGTCTCTTTTCGGAGTTACTGTCTTTTTGTTTTATTTAATACTAATTAGTGGATCCTCCGGTTGTAGGAGTGTTTCTGTGTGATTCACACCAAGAATGTCCCATGCCAAGAATAGCCCACTAAGTTCAAAGACGTGTTTCCTGTGGGGTCTTTCTGGTGGTGAATTGGACAGTACCCCAGGAAACAATCCCCTACTCTTTTCTGAAGAATGTACTGCATTCTTTAACGTGTACGTGGGCCATATTGCAAACAGGACCAACGGCTTAAACATCTCATCTAAAAGACAGTGCGCTATCATAAATTGTACAGTAGAACCTCGATTTTACGTACGGTACAGGGCCGGAGGGCGTACGTAAATCGGGGGATTCGTAAAATTGAGGTTGGGTTAAATTTGTGGTGACCTTTCACCAAATACGTACATAACACTCAATAAACGTATGTTATGAATGAATAAACTATGTTGCCGAGGCTAGACCTAGCCTCTAGGCATATGAATAAAACCGTGTGTTTGGTGCACTAATTCATCACTTTATATATTTTATTTAACTAAAGAACATGAAAATATTGGGGACCTAGAAATCTCCACAGTTCAGCGCACACACAGTGGCTACCCCCAGTTTAGCCGACTGAGCTAAGCTTCTCCATAAAATCAGTACGTACTTCTGCATTCCCTTGTCATGTCTCAGTCAGTTGTTTTGCGGTTTTATACAGTATTGAATGCCAAAAAAAAAGGAAACTTTCAACCGCCTTTTCAGGCACAGTTGGTTAACAAACAGTAAATTTTTGTCAAGCACAGTTGGATTTTGGTTTCTCAATGAGTTACAATTAATACTTTGCTTTAGCTACCCCTGACCAAAATATTGTTGTTATATTGTATTGCCTACCTGTCATATGAATTTTGTTTTTAATGCAAACAAAAAAAGTTTTTTTACCAAGGAAAATGTTGTTGAGATTGTTATTTAAAACTGCTGCTGTTTCATATCATTTTAGTGGTTTCACAATATTTTATATTGTGAAAAATGATATGAAACTGCTATCAAAACCTGTACCTAATGCAACCCTAATAAGGCATTATTTGTAAATCACAAGACATGATCTTGGCACTGCATTTCTGACCTTCCATAACTAAAGAAATAACTGAATGAGATAATATGCAACCTATCTTCTTTAGTGATTATTTTGTTCTTTTTATCGAAACTAATCACAGCATATCACATATTAGAATGTTTGCTCACTTACCTTCTAGTTGATAATAATAAATTAATAACTTAGTCAACACTAACTAGAAAGAGTCCAAGTAAAACTGATTTTAATGTATAGTTTAGTGTATAGTACACAATTAAATTTTGGTTTGTTTAACATACAGCTAAACCTAGCTGTATTCAAAATGTTCATATTAGATTGAGGACGAAATTGAAAATGATGCCTAGGCGTATTTCGATTTTCTGAAACTCAGTCATCTTGTTGAGCACTGATGAAAAGCCATGCATTTTTGGAATTTTCAATGCACTGGAGTAGCATTCTAGTTATTATCTTATACCGTAACTATATGGGTTTTCAGATTCATCACAGGAACTAATTTTAATTCATAGCTTATTATTTACATACCACTTGTGCTATGCTTTTTACCTTTCCTAAAACAATATGTCCTGTTTCTACTGCAAATGCTTGCTTTTTCAGATTGGAAAATGACTCCCTAACTTGCTGAATGATAACTTTTATTGAAATCATAAGTGGTTTATTGCTATACCATAAGTGTTTCTTCGCCCATAAGATTGTATGCCAAACAGATGGAAATTTTGAAACAGATACTGAAAATAAATCACAATCTAAAGATTATGGATGTCATGTTATTATATGACAATAATATTTTTTATTATAACAATTTAGAGCTGACCGAACATTTTTTAATACTTATTAAAGCCATGTTTTCTCCCGTTCAAATTTTAATATAGGAAATTCAAGTTAGAAAACATCAAGGAATTTAATGTTTGAAAACTATAGAAAGATAAGGCCAAAACTCCTGATATTTTGACTTTTGTGATTTTATAATGTTTACCTAAATTGTGATTATATGATGTTTACATAAATTTATACAAATACAGTACATCCAGTCACAAGCCATCATAATGTCATGTGTAATAGTGGTGGAAAAATGTTATGGGATGAGAAAATTAATCTGGTAGTGGGGAGACTTTCTCTTTGATGAGTTTGTCCAACAATTTTCATGCTGTATTGTTATTATTTTCATTTATTTAAGAATATTTCATATTTTTCCAGTACAACCCTAACTTATTACAATTTTTAATTTTGTTCTCCCTATAACCTTTATTAACTCTTTCTGAGGTTCCTAATCTTTCTCACATAACTTGTAATTATAAGAAAAAATTATCCAGTCTACAGTATTTGCATAGTATAGTTAAAATTCATTCTTCCGTAGTTGGACAAAATTAATCTAATCAAATCATACTCAACTGAATGAATGAATGTCTTAGTTTTTCTAACTTCATAAGAAATTAAGAAAATGATAGAATCTGACATAAATAGAACTAATTATTACTAACCCTATTAATCACATTAAGATTTATCAAATTCATAATATTGAATGTTTATATCACCATAGCAACACTATCACCATGGATATGCACAATATTGTTGTTGCGATTAAAATTGGTTCGTAGGTGGTAGATTTTAGATGAGTGTTAATGTGCAAACAGAAATTATAACATAGCTTAGTTGTTCCGCTTAAATTAAGCGCATAATTCGTTGAGGTTGAACAGTAGGCTTTTTCAGAGCTTGTACAAAAGAAAAGAAATGAGATATTGAACAGTATACATGTCGCCCATTTATCACTTTAAGAACACCTTTCTGAGATGGTGCTCCTTCGAGATCTTCCTCAACTCGTCCTACTTTCTTACCTGTACAGATTATTAGAAGATTTGGGATTATTTTCTATTATAAGATTAAAATTTAGGGACAAAATATAAAAAATTACATCAAAATATTACATTAGAAAAAGCAAATGAATGATTAGTTAAAATATATAACAATAGAATTTCTATAATGTAATACAGCATATTATCCATTTATTGTCTTTATTAACATTATTTTTATTGCATTTCTGATCAAAAATTGTTTAAATTTTAGGTTATGAATATAATTGTACATTGGTTGTTTCTAGATATCTTTGCTTCTACCTAAATGGATACTTGGTAGTTAGTAATTGTTGTTTCTTGTTTATTTGTTTTTGTTATTATTTATTTAGGAGCACAATACATGCGCCAACGATTGTCAATAACGAATATCACTGTCCTACTTGTAGGTGACAATCCCTTACACAAGACAAACATACAGTAGACTCACAATGTTTTACACAAACTAAATCTCAATGTCAGGTTTAGGGAGTTGACTTATTTTGGTCTTGAGAAAAAAATCCAGCAATACTGACAAGAATTGAACCTGAGGACCCTGGGACTGAAGGCAAGCATCTGAACCACCAAGCTATTTAACTCCACTGTTTAACACTCTTACTGCCAAGGGTTTGAAAAAAATAGTATCAGCCACTGCCAGATTTTTAGCAAATTTTAACACTATTCCGAAGCTCGTTGAGAGTACGTATGTGATCAGATCGATGGGTAGTGAATACTACAAGAACTACAAACATTTTAGCTTTACGATGGACCAAACAATTTATTCTAATCACAATCTGTGACGCGTAACAGCAAAATGAAAATGACTCACTTTTGGAGATTTACGCAATTTTGTACAACAAAGCTGAGATGATCGCGATTTCGTGAAAGTAACTCAATACCGCTCTACGCAAATGTAAACAAACAAATAGTGAAATACTTACAGCCAAAATTGAATATAGTGTTAGTACATATCAGTAATTACCCCTTCTATCGGATTCCGTAAAAAAACCCTGAAACACAATCTCCAATTTTAACGGTCAAGCGTTGCGTTACCAAACACGGAGATCTTGTTTGGCAGGCAGAATGTTAATGGACATCTGGCTATCATTTACTGTTTTGTTTCAGTTTTCATAATTCTAATATTAATATTACATTGTTTTTATATTTATTATTAAATTTCAATTCTTTATTCAATACCAACAATGTAAAATGTGTAAGATTCGAGACGTACACGTAGTTGATATAAATTAAAATAGTCAGTCAATCAAACCTGTCTTTGATTATTTAAATACTAAATCTAAACTACAACATACACTGTAATTACATGTTAAAACATTAATGTAATTATGAATAAATATGTAATCTTTGCTATTATTTTGGTTGTTTTGATTTTTGATTGGAAATTATATAGAAATCACAATCATTGCTGTAATTATTGCTATTGTTAAAAAAAATATTTGTATTCCTCTGTAAAGATGATGTAACCTATTTTTTATAGTGTATAAATTATTCTTGCAGCAATCTATATAGTAATCATGCAACATCATAAAAACAAAATATTATTGTATTATTAATATATTATACAATAATAAATCCCTCAATCATACAAAATGTAAACTCCTCCAGTCATACAAAATGTAAATTGAAAAAAAAAAGTGATTTTTTTTTTTCCTATTTTTTTCGTTATTATTTTTTCTTCATATTTTTTTTTCTTTTATTTCACAAAGTTGGCCTGCACATATAGAAGTTATAGTACAGATACTCATTTAAGAAAGATTTCTACTGGATTAAGTGACCCACCATTAAGGCAGGGGTTTGCAAAACTATAGCCGTTATATTGACATTGTATAAGACCCTTCACACTCACACACTTTAGGTAGGTAGAAGTCTTCTTGGATAAAAATGCCCTTTTAACACGTTGGCTGCCAGCGACTAGTATACTCGACCACAGGCTGTTGCTGAGGGTGCCAGGGACAAAATCTGCGTAACATTTTAGTGTTTATAACTACTTTGTTATACATTGTAGAACTACAGACTCAACGTCTGGTAGTTCGGGGAAGATACACCTAGACATAAAATTGATGTATGTATGTTTGTTGTGTTATGTTGCCGGTAGTACACTCGAGCGGCACAAGTTAGGGCGCCCTTTGAACATATACCAACCCATGCAAAAATTGGATGAGATAACTCGCACTTGGCATAGTCAATAAAAGTTCTGTCACAATTCCGTCGACGAGTTTACTTGCCCCCTAATATTTTCCCACCAATTTATTAGACACATCATTTTGACGTTATATGACTAGATAAAATTTCAAAAAAGTATGTTTGTACATCTAAACTTATTTTGCCACATGGGAAGGAACCTTAACAAAAGGTCTGGCAGTCAACGTGTTGAAGCCAGACTCAGCGGAAAAAAACATTTTGATATGAGGAAAAAGGATGGTTACGCCCATTTTTCCCCAGTTTCTTATTGTCAAAAATCTGTATCCCATTAACCATTTCCGAATTTTCATCAAATGCCCTTTTTGTGTCTTAGAAATATCAATGGTACAACATATCAACATTTTTTCCCCTTCGGAATTTGGCTGCATTTAAAAAAAAAATTAGGGTTACCCTATTAAATGCTTTGATTGACTGATTGACTTCAACCCATGTAGTGGAATGTTGTGACTAGTAAACACGTCTCTTCAACTTGATATTCACCGGCCACGATGTAATTATGAGCACAATGAAGTTGTGTGTTATGGGTTAATTGCCTACCATTGTACCTACCTTTACCTTTTTATGTTCAGTGTGTTTGCTTCCCAAAAGTAAGAACTTATAGAAGATTGCCTAAAAATAGATGTAGAACCTTTCTTTCATTTGGCATTACAGATATCAAATTATAATACAGGTAATTTAATTACAGTTTACAATAGTTTATATTACCTGCATGATTCGTTAGTGTAATTATTCATTATAGCATACTCCACACAATCAGAAATCATGACAATTATTTACTGATATTGATTGTCGTTTTAGGCAGTGTCTTTTTATGGTTGCCTAGGGAGACAATAAACTTAAGTAGACATTGTTATTCCCTCATCTAGAGAATCTAAATAGACTGTCTAGCCAACGGTGATATCAACTCTGTGTTTCTAGATGCAAAATATAATGAATAAACATTAAATTTGAATGTTCTGAAGCAGGACAAAACATTTTCATAATTGCTGTGGGTCAAGGTCGTGGGTCAAGGTCATGGAACATTCATTTCATGTTAAAACATAACTACTGGAAAGTTCAATTAAAATATTCAATAGTTGATTTTCCACTTCCACATTGACAACGCTTAAATTTTCAGGAATTTTCACCGATTCATAAAAATAATAATAATAATAATAATAATAATAATAATAATAATAATGTTTTTAATATATTATATATAATAATCTCTCAGACATAGACTTTTCTAGAAAATTCTTGCTTCTTTTGTGATCATCCGTTTATTTACCGGTACATCAATATTTTCTTCTAATATCATATGTTTAAATATGGGTATACTCTTTAATTATTTATCATTAATGATTTATTTACGTCATTATTATGTTTATCATCATTACCCTCATCGTTGTTGTTATCATCACCATCATAACATCATCATCATCATAATTTTCATCATTATACATGATGCCATCGCAAAATTAGCGTACAGTCACTAAAATGTTAAGTGAGTAGTAATTAGCATATTATCGTCGTAATCATTGCCATCATAATCATCATAATTTTCATCATCATCTACAATATGATGTCATCGCAAAATCAAGCATACGAATTTGTTGTTATTTCTGTCATCGCAAAATCCACGTACTGATTGCTAAAATGTTGTCTAAGTAGTAATTAGCATAAGAAATTGGCCATAGTACTCTTACGCATATTCTTCAGCATTATGGTGGTACAATGTAATTTGTAATATAATAGTTTGGTATTGGTAAGTCGATTCCGGTAAATTACCTATCATTTTAAAGCTTACAGTATGTGGAGAATATGAGTATTGTAAAAGTAAATGTTCTTGTTTTCGTCACTGATGGTGTTTTTTGGTATGGCAAGCCCCATATTATCAAGGTTTATCAACATAGTCATTGCTATGATAAACTTTTTATTCAAGGTTGATATATGCTTTTCATTAAGCCATGCATAACAATTTGTTGTTATTTCTACCTTTTTGTTAATAGTACAGAGAGGCTATAATAATTTTACATATAACTTTGGCAATATAATAGTAATTATAATATAATAGTTTGGTATTAGTAAGTCAATTCCAGTAAATTACTTATCATTTTAAAGCTGTCTGGAAAGTGAATATTTTAAATAAAGTAAATTTTGTTGTTTCGGTCACTGATTCTGGTTGTGGTATGGCAAGCCTAATATTTATCAAGGTATCATAACAGTCATCGCTATCATAAAGCTCATATTCAAGGTTGAAATGCTCGTGTTGCTTTTTATTAAGCTGCGCATAAAACTTTGTTGTTATTTCAACCTTTTTAATTAATCTCGACATTGCGTATATTCCCATACAGCGTAAATAATTCACTAATATATTTCATGCATAATTCAAACCGTATTGCAAGATCCCATGTTATTACATTCAAAAGAATTATTGTTTTCACAGTAATAAATAAATGATGCATTTTAATAGCAGCACAATAATTATGGGTTGCGCTGTATATTGCAAGTAATAATGTATTCCAAGAAAGTTAATTAATTTCAGGTTTATCATTGGGTAAGATCATGAGTTAATCATTAAACTAAAGCTGAATCTATCGCAGGAAATTAATAAACGATTGCCATCTTAACATTATATATAAATGAATGTAGGGTGTTTGCGTGGAGGTCCTTTTAGCTTTTCCAACTGCATTATTACTAACTGACAAAATAAATTAAGAGTTTGTATCAACAAAACAATCCATTTTGAGATTGATATAAAGTATTCTTTGATGCAAATGAAGCATTCTAGAACTGAAAATAGGCTATGGGATTGTAATTAGAGGTTCTGCAAATATACATTTAAGTTATCCTTGTGATTTTAATGAATGCGAGTATTAATAATACTCACATTCATTAATGTGAGTATTATTAATAATGATGCAATGCTTAATATTTATTAAGTGCTTTTAAAAGTGTTTGTATTGTTTACTTGGAATGGCCTTGTTTCTTTGTAATTATGATTTTCAACTTCCAATCCAAGGCATTTCATTAATAACACCAAGCTTTATTTTTCTCATCACTAAGAATGAAAAAAATATACTTTACTAAGGGACACAGATGAAATACCATGTTGCAGTAAAAACATAACCTAACACTTTTGTTGGGGTGGGGGGAGAGGTGTGTGTTTCAAGCTTACTTTAAATTAATTGTAATGTATTATTAGTTTAGCTCTTTCCGCGAAAGTGGTTATAATTCATCTGTAACTCATGCGGTCAATGTGGTATTTGCTAAAATGTATAATTCGCTCGAAATGGAAGCTGCCAGAATTTTCCTTACTGGTATCTTGTGTGAGTTAACGCTTAAGTAACCGGATTATAGGGTGTTGCTTTACATGTTACTTAAGCGTTAACTCACGCAAGATACCAGTAAGGAAAATTCTGGCAGCTTCCATTTCGAGCGAATTATACATTTTAGCAAATACCACATTGACCGCATGAGTTACAGATGAATTATAACCACTTTCGTGGAAAGAGCTAAACTAATAATACATTACAGTTAATTTAGATAAACCCTAGAATTAGGCCTAGGCCTATATTAAAATTTAAATAATGGCTGGCAAGAATTTTTAAAATTTGGACTCATCATCATCATCATCGCCATTATCATCATAATCAGTGTTGCCATTGTCCTAATCATTTTCAGCATCAACATCATCAAAAACCTATTCTTTCAGTATGTAGGGAACTATCACTCAGCTGTTGTTACCAAACCATCCATCATCCTTAGTGACATCATGGTGCCATCATCATCACTATAGCAACATACTCGACTAAACCTAGCTAATAACTTAACCAGTGTAAGTTTCTTCCCCACACAATAAAGTCTCTCTTTATACACTTAAGTGTTTATGGTCTCCAAGCATAAACACTTTTATACACAATTGATTATAGACTCATCAAATAAATATTGTGGTACCTGGTTGTGCTGTTTGCTAACTACAGGGAACACTATACTTCTGTCAATATTACTTTAAGCAGGGAATTAGTTTTTATGAGTTAACTTGAAATGAGCATCAATAATTTAAAGGGCTATTGATAGTTATATCACATGCACATTCTAATGGCTATAAGATGCATGCACATTGACCAATCAAAGCATACAGCAGACTAGATGTTTTCATTTTTAACAAGTATGAAAAGATGAATTTGGTCTCAAATTTAATTGTGATGTTTAGTGTTAAAAATAAGAATATGGCCTTTGCATCAGCTTCTTTAATAATAAGAGGTTATTGCGTCTTTCGCATGTGTTAATTCCCACGAATGTTTTCTTAAGTTTTGTGTGCTCAAGTCTAATTACCACTCTCTAAGTGCCTTTATTTGACTGTTTTTTGCTTTTAGTGTTTGAACTGTATACATTATAGCTAAAATTATATGTGTGCAGGTTAATAATTCTTTCAACTGTATGTTTTATGAAGTGGTAATTCCATGAGGATTTTTATGGCTATGTTGGTCACGTTCCAACTCCCAAATCTCTTGGGCTTCAATCTTATAATTGCTATACGGTATTTTTTTAAAAATGTTATTAAGCAACTCAAATCCTTTAGCTTCATATTCTGAGTTTTATATAGCAATACATATTGTAGTTCCATCTTGCAAGTGGCAACTGATCATTCCAAACCAAGAATGATTGGTTGGCCGTAGTTAGCATTTTGATAATTTCATAAAATCTTGGAATTTCATAACCACCTCCACGTCTGCCATTTCTTTGTGTTTTATACCTCTCGGATCCAGTGGTTACCGGTATACCGGTAGTTAATCTCCTCCATCCTTCCTGGCCTCAGATCCTGGTGGGTTTTTTTTTAATTATTATTTTTCCAATTTTCTCATATAATAAGTCTAAAATTTAAAAAAAAAATATCTTGTGTATTAGTTTAACATATCTTTATATGAAAGCTTCAGTAATGGAATCTAATATATTAACATTCTTCATTCTACAGTTAATTAAAGAAACATCCAAAATGATTTATGTAATGTGTTTACTAGGAATATGATTTGTAATATTTTCATTTAAAATTGCAATGTAACTGACAGACTAGAGGCTATTAGAATAACTTCCGAGATATCGTGGGTCAAATGAGGTTATATGACGTCTAGGAACGTCTATCTTTTTAATAACTAATTATATCATGTGATATCTCCATGCATTATCAAGTTTCATATGACTTATTCCTGTGATTTGCCCATTTCTATATATGGGTGTGATATGATATCATTATACCCATATATGGATAAATCATAGATTTATCACAGAAAACCTGATATTATGAACGGACATTTAGACGGCAATTGTTGGATTGGCAGACGAAACAAGAACAAAAATATGTAAACTAATACAAATTGCACATAATTTGTTTGTAATCAATTTGACGTTAATGATAAATAGAAATCAGTATTACTATCAGCTAAAAGACTATAAAATTGTTTTATAAAAAATGTTTTATAACAAAATTACTATCAGCTACAAGACTATATAATTGTTTTATAAAAAAAAAAATTGTGCATTAATTTAAAAAAATAAAAAGATTTTGTCTTTATTTTTAGTTGATAACTGTTATATTAATTTGTTTTTCCAATTTGATTGAATGTTGTATGTGTATTTTTTCAAAAATAATATTCTATCAAAAACATGTGAAACGGTTAACAATTTTGTTTCTTCTTTAGGCGTTGTTTATAAACAGTACATATCCTTTTTTATTTTTTTTTTCCATTTTTTGGCCAATAAGTAATATTTTGATTATGTTTTCACCTTGATTTGATTGAATGGTTTTGAAGTATATTTTATTTTGTTTTCCATAGGTTAATGGCCACAATGGGAGGACAAGGAGTATGCCGATTCTCTGTGCTGGCCCACTCTATAGGCATGGTGCATTGCAGTTAATGCTTCACACACTGGACCCTCTAAGTGATTGTAAGTTTAACTTTCCTTCACCATAGTCATCTCTACCAATTATAAAACCAGCACATCACAGTAATAGTAATAATAATCATCATCATCATTATTATTAAGCGAGACTTTTTTATACCTTGTTTCACAAACTTATTTTTTTAAAGATTGTCAGAAGAGGGTAGAAAAAAAAAAAATGTTGTTTTCTTATTTAGCAAATAATTTTGCCAAAAACATCCAGAGGGATGAGAAAATAAAACTGTATTGTTGAATGTAAACAGTGTTGTATTATGGGATGGTTAAATGTTTTAAATTTATATGATTAGGAAGAAATAATACATATCTTATTTTTAGAGATTTCAAGGCAGGGGCAAGCATAATAAAAATAAAGTAACACTTATTTTTTTCTGAAATTTCCATTTTTTGTTGTGGCGGGTGGGCTAATTGGCCAAAAATAAAATTGTATTTTTATTCAAAATCATCATTGGCAGGTGGTGAGTACACTAAACAAGGTAAAAAAAAAGTTCAGCCTTATCATCACCATCATTGTTATCATATCATCATATATCATCATTAGTATTATCATCAAAACTCCTTGTAACATGAGGTCTTCGCATAAACACCTTCTTAACGTGCTAGATGGTCGCCAATCATTTTCCAGTGCTGCACCTCAATTATGAAACTCTCTTTCTGGGAACATTAAATTATCCCCCAGTGTACATGTTTTCAAGAAAAGATTGAAAACACGCCTTTTCTGAATCGCATTTATCTCGCACTATGGATATTGGTGCTATATATGAATGATTGATTGATCAATATCATCATCGTTGTTACTGTATCACCATCAAAATTATCATCATAATCATCATTATCATCATTATGATCAATAATGTTGTCATCATCGTCATCTATATCATCATGCTCATCAGTTCAGGCTGCTAATGTACATTACTGATGTCCTCCGCCATCTTTGCTTTCATATTCACAGCATATTGTATAAAATAGCCTGACACATTAAACATTCATTATGTTGATGAATGAAGAAAAGTCATCTGTATATATATATACAAGTTCATTATTGTCCATGTAGACTATTTATTTTATCTAATATCTGACTATAAATCTAATTTCCCATGATGGAATAAAAATATAATGTTGTCTATGTAAAGCAATTCCCATTCTAACATGTGATTTCAATCTTTATGTTGCCATTTCAAATTCTGTCAGTTTAAGGATTGGTTAATTCTGTTTTTTTCTGTTTTGTCTACAATAATAATATTATTAAATAATAATATTTTTTTTTTTTGAATTCTTTCATTTTCTCCCTCTTCCTGTTAAACATGATAATTTGTATGCAAGATTATTTTTTTCTTTTTTAGTTCTGTTGTCAGTTCCTTCTGCTATTCATTGTGAAGTTTTTTCATGTATCAATTTTTGTTTGTTTATATTCTATCAGTTTCCTCCCTTTCTATCAATTTGTGTTGTATTCTGATTGTATTCACATGTGTAATGCTGATTTTAATAGATAGACTGTCAAACACTTGTATCTATTTGTATCGCACTGTATATTCTGTTTTGTTTATATCCTTTGATTGTATTTTTCTCTAGTCTAACGTCTTTAGTAATTTTGCATCGGAAAGGCGAATTTGGCTTGTATTTCGTTTACAAAATGTCAATAAAAGAATCTTGTATTTTGTATTTAGTTACAGGCAAAGATTTAATATAATTTTATTTGGTTGGTAAACAAAGTATACAAATAAAAAGGCGATGTGAATTTTATTTTTCTTTTATGTTGTTGTCTTCCATTAATATCACATTAATGGAGAAACCCCTCCATTAGATGATAATCTTAATAACGTTACAACCTACTACTATTACAACCAGATGAATTTGTTTCAAGATCTTAATCATGTTATAAATATGATAAAAACATATGATCTTCTAATCACTGTTCGGTTACTCTATCAACAGTTGAAATAGCACCTTAACTCTTTAAACCTTCACATTGTAATATTATTATAGTTTTTATTATTCTATTTTATGAGTGATTGCTAATTAACCAATCCTTAATCGTCTCATTCAGTTTAAAGGTATATGATCGATGAATTACATGAACTTTATTAGCTTTCAGCACACTTATTATTAAACTGAAAACAAAATTACAATCTACTGTACAAAAGAATCTGTTAAAACATGTTCACAAAAAAAAATCTCTTTTAAACATACGACTTTTACGTGATTAATTATTTACTGCATTATCCTGAGGGTTGTAACACAAAGATTGCAGCTGAAATCATTGATTAATAAGAGAATTGAAACATACAATGCAACATTTTTATTGATTTCTTTATCCTACATTCGTACAAATTGTCCATCCATAAATAAGTCAGTAGAGCATGTTTCCATACAACTTGAATGACGGAGAAAATAAACCTGAGTTCTGAGTGATTTGCATAGTTGGATTCAGGGGGTTGGGGGAGCCCGCCCAGGTGCCCTTTAAATATGTGAAAGTGATGTAGAAAAAAGAAAAATATAATATATTTAAGTCTGTGAGTGCCATTGTTGGCCATCTAGAGGTGCCATAACCATAAAAATATGATTTATGAATTACATAACAAAAATATGTGGAATACTTTTTATACTAGGTTAATAGGTTGAAACATATTTCTTCATTCAGATTTTCAAATCTTAAGTTCAGATGTTCAGATGTTATCATTCTTTTAATTTAATTGTTTTATGTTCTTTAAAAAATGATTTATCTATTCAATTTTTTCTGAACTTGGTATGTAATCTTATTTTATTTCATCCCTTAATATTTTATTATAATCCATTACCTCAAAAAACTCAATAGATTCAATTATTACCATTCTAATTTCCTCTTACTGGTGGTAACTTTACGTAAATGTAATATTCACAATGGATTAAGGAACTCCTTTTTAGCCAGCCTAGATGTTTAGTTACCAATCTTCTCCTTGAATTAAGTCTAGTTGTCATGGCAAACCAAACATTATTTTGTTTAGAGATGCTTTGTGATGGAGCCAGTGAAACTACTTAAAGGGACAATCGCACGTCAGACAATACGCAAACAACACATAACAATCTTTCTCACAACATTCGTAACAATTTTGATGCTCTTTCTATTAATATGTTTAAAAAAGAGGCTTTTATCTGTATTTAATAAGACTGTACCTTTTTCATTTTGGTTTGGTAGTTTTCATTTGTCTGCTTTCTTTTCAGCTTCAGGCTATCTTGTTGTTTTTGATTTACTTTTTAGTTACTTTTGAATTTCATGATTGTAAAAATTATTTTTTTTTTATTTATTTTTTTATATATTCACTGTATGTACCAGGGCTTCCTTGAAAAGCAGTGCTAGTCACTGAATGGATACCCCTGGTTAAAGAAAGCTTAAATAAATAAATAACAACTGGCAGGTAGCGCTTCTACATGTAAATTAGGACATTCAGCGCATCACCGCCAATTGCAATATGGAGAAATCAAGATTGATTATATTTGAATAACCATAGTTTTGATGAATGATGTCCCTGATTTATCAACTTGGAAGTGTGTCCCTTTAATTATGGTGGATAATTACACAATTCTTTAAAGTGCTCAGTAAGTGGCATACTGTAACAAATGAATCAATGAGATGCATTTCAAGTTTATGATTGAAACCTATAATTGGAGCTATATATACCTTTCATAATTTCATTCGCAACTAATAGCGTGTCGCTTGCCAATTTCGGGATAGGCATTAACTTGCAACATTTGATCATATTCCGTGGACTTGAATAATTGAGACTGGTTGGATCAGCTAAGACAGTGTGGGGTGCGATTCCCCATGGACTGCTGATTCCTTACTCCCAATGCACTTTATCTGTGATTTCTTCTTTCATGAAAGAGTTTAAGTGCAGTTTCTTGCAGGTTTAATGTCAATGCACTGCTTAAATGCTATTTTATCCTAGATACCTATGAATGTGTTCCATCAGATTTTTTTCCAGTAACTAGGGTAATATAACATAAATCAGCTAGAGGGATTGATAGGTTTGCTCTATATAACACTGACATATCATTAAATTATTTATTTTAAATTTTTGAAATAGGTAAAATACAAAATTTTAGGTATTTTAATAGATCAGGTTTGTTTTTCTTTTTTGATCTTTTAGAAATTTTTCCGAAATTTAAGGAGCAGAAGATATTATTGTTAATTTCAAAATATTTCAACTTGTATCTTTCAAAAGCCGTGCTCTAGAAGAAATCAATTTTTTGATATATTGTACAACTTATTTTTCTAAGAGGCAAAACAGGTGTTTGATGGTTAATGAGATTTTTAAATATTTAAAAACTGGGGGTGGGGGGAAAGAAGCATAACTACCCTTTTATCCCACCTTTTCCCCAGGCTATAAACGTGAATATCATCAATATTCTTTTGGTAATAACATATCGGTATTAAGTGAACAGTAGAGTTCTATTTCAAATGTACTCATTAAAATGACTGTTCGCCGGGATTTGGAATAATAGCATGATTTCAAAGTCCAAACCATTATTGTATCAGAGATTTTCTTGACATTTTAATTGAAAAAAAGTAACATACAATGTAATACATACATAATAATCACTATGACATCACTCAAAAAATTGTGTTACCCATAATTAAAATATTTTCTCCTAGGAAGGGATATACCTACGCAATGAAGAGGGAAAGAGGTTGGTAGTCTCATACATAACCAGCCTAGACCAAAGGCTGCAGAATTAGGTGACAGCATTAAATACTGTTTTTTTCATTTATATCATATCAACCATGCTGAAATGGCTAACCACTTCAAATAGAGTTCAATAAATAAATAATATATAAATGGCAAACATTTATTTTATGTATTTCTGTATTTTCACTCTTCTAGCCACCATTGATCAGAAAGCAAAAAACATGAGTGCAATTGCCAAGTCTCCGCCCCGTAAGAAACCGATAACAAATGGTAAAAGCCAACTGAACTCAACGGACTCAACCAGTTTCAATGCAAGCCAGGGCTCTTTGACATGTTTTGTGAATGCAGAGACGGTACCTGGACAAATGTCCAACGGGGATCAGATGACTATTTCCACGTCGGCGAATTCGAGCACACAACTGCAGAACGCTGAAATTAGTGGCGAGGTTAATCTTGGTGTTTCAGAAACAAATTTTGATAACGGTTATATGAACGGAAACCTGAATACAGGAGTTGAGGAGCAACTGGATACAGTACAGCAGGAATGTGTAAGATGTATTTATTATTTATTTTATTTATTATTCTTTTATAAAAACAAAACATGCTTTTAATTTTAGCTGATGGGGGAGGGGAAGGTGAACTTGGGGACTTGATGATTAGGTAAGGGGGCGGTAGCTCACAAAATACCGTGATTTAAAGTGATTTTAAACTAAATGAGCATGATCTCTTTTAACATTTTCAATGCAGGGGGCACCTGAGGGGGGGCTAGTATTTTTTTGGGGTTGGGGCATGTGCCTCATCCCTAGATACACGACTGGGTGCTTGATTACCAATCCTAGAGTCTGGGCTCAAATCCTGCTTAAACTCAATTTTTTCCTGTGATTCAGCCACCAGTTTTCTTAATTGAGACTTAGTTGATAGAGCATCACTTCCATCCTGTAAGGGATGAGTCATGAATAATTCAATTAAAAATATACATTGCAAAGTTATTATTTTATTTAATTTTAGTGATATAAAATACACTGAAACGGTAGCATTGAGATATTGAAAAAAATTCAAATTAGAATTTTAAACATCAGGAAATTTAATGGGTACTTGTAAGTGACGAATTAGAAGCTTAACTAAATCATCATCTCTTGAAGGTGTTCTGTTACATTGCACTCATAAACATTCACTATTTTCATATAATTATTCATACAGAACCTAATATTGGCCCTTATTACATTTGCATTCAAAGATAAAATATATAACATATATACAACAAATAAGATAGTATAATACATACTCCAAGTATCGAAATGCACGCCATCGTGTTGTGTTGCATTTCGATACTTGGAGTATGTACTATCTTATCTGAGATTAATCAGTGGACCTTTTGGTTTTTGGAAAAATATACAACAAAGTTATTATTTTTTAAAACTTTATTGATATAAAGTACCGTACTAAAAACGTAGCATCGCAAGATATTAAGAAGTATTTAAATTCAAATTTTAAACATCAATAAATAATGGTACTTCAAATTAGGAGTTTAACTAATCATCATCTGTTAGCTAAATTTAACATTCATTATTTGTATTATTATAATTTTTCATACAAAAGCTGGTGTTGGCCTCATTACCTTTGGACTCAAAAGTGAGCAATATAACTTCAATACTAGCAACTTTAATAAATCTTTAGAATATGGATATTTTCTTTAATAATCCTATATATATTCTTATATCTTCTTATATCATCAATATTAGGACCTTGAAGAAGAGGAGGAACCATTAGATATCAGCTGGCCAGATTCAACCAGACGACGGATAACATACGTGCTCTTAGCACCTCTTGTATTTCCTATGTGGTTAACAATACCCGATGTTCGAAGACCAGTAAGTGTTTTTTGTCAGTTGTAAAGAAACTAAACCATAATGTTAAAGTGAGCCCTCTATTTTGTTTTTGTTGAAAAGATGAAAATCATAATTTCAAAGACCAAGGTTTTCGCACGTCTACTATCAATTGAAGCTTGTTTTATAAACTTCAATTTGATTAGTCAGTCAGCAAATTATTTCCCGATTTCAACCAATTACAACTCTAAAGATGTACACATATGGCAGGGTTCCTTAACGACGGTGATGTGTTTGGCTCAGAGAATGATCAATCTGCTTGGATACTATGACTATGCTTACTTATCTAAATGCCTAAATATGATGATGATCTCATCATGACCATATATAGGCACATTGTGACTATATACGGGCATTCAACCGCTTTTTGTTAAAGAAAATTTTATAGTGGGGATAGCGCTTAAGATCTGTCTGTCAAACACTCTGTGCAATTGAACGTTTCTAATATTTATTGATCATCACAAGTGATTTGATACGCAGTTGTTTTGGAAATGAAGCGTCGCTTGAATTCTTCTCCTTCATTAATTTGTATTTTAATTGCGCGGCTGACAATGATGAAGACATCCTAATAATAATGAATAATCAATTTGTCATTAATCAAAATTATTACAATGAAATCATTTTCAGATGTCGGCTCATGTTAGAGTGAGACTACTGTTTCTAGCACAAAATGTGTTGAGTCCACATTCAAAAAGTACATGGAGACATAAACAACTTTCACTATATATGCCTGCTGGAAATTACATTCTATACATGTTTATTTTGATATCCTGAGCATTTTATTTTCTGATTGGTTATAATGCAATTTGTATAGTTGTTATCCATACTCTTTAAATACATGATTGATAGTCATGGTATATAATATCATTTATATCTTATAGGCTTATGGTCTTGTTTGAACACGTCAGACAATCAATTTAATTATCATTTGTCTTACTTAAGCTTAAGCTCCAGTGATTTCAAAATAGTACTCAGTGTTTCAGTTGAAAAATTTTACTAGTAAAGTTGCCCACATAAAGCTGGCTGAGCGCACAGCACGAGGCATAGTCATTTTGGTGGTTCAATAATTTGAAAATAACGACTCCACATATAATCTCAGCTTAGGACAAGACTGGAATTATGTTGTATTCTATTAAAAAAAGCCTGGTATTTTCTTTTTTTTTTGCACCAATACACAATTTTTATTTTTTCCCATAAAGTTGATGGCTAAACCAGCATCATGAGAACACTGGTGCTGAGTCTCAGCCACAGATTTATACATGTAACAAATCTCTTATAGTTGAGAAACCTATAAACTATTTTGTTTTTAACTTAGTGGGTAATAAATATGTTGAATCATAAATCATATGAATAATAATAACGGTAATATATCTACCTTGCACAATTATGATCCAGCCAAACTCATTAATAGTGTAATTGATTCTCTCAGTACCTACGTATCAAGTTGTGTGTGTCAACAAATACAGTAGATGTGATCTGCCGATACATGTGTGTTATATGACATCATAATGCCTATATTATGGGCAAATTATTGACACAAATTTATGTTATCCAATGACCAGAGGTAATAACATTCAGTGCCTTTGGTCATTCATCTAGAATTGGCGCTAATATTTGGCATTATTATTATTATTATTATTACCACATAAATCAGAGCTTTAGACATTAATGTTGTTTCTGAGTTCTGGACATTGCAGAGAAAGTCGAATCTATCATCTTAACCCATTATTCTTGCATATCAAAGTAGCGACTGAATTTATATTCATCATTGCTTTATTTTAAAATGTACTACTTGTCTTTTGCATACCTCATTTAAGAAGGATCAAAGAAACAGATAAAAAAAAAAGTAGTTTTTACCGACATTTATCGGTACAAGGAAAATTCTTAACTTGATTACCAGCCAATTTAAAGATCAATGCAAGAGAATACAGAAAGTTATTATCTTATTGTCTGAAAATTGACGAGGTAATTTTTCTCTCATTCAAATTTTTAATTTTAAGTTCAATAACTTAAATATAAAAATTAAACAATTTAAATGTGGTATTAAAATTCTCATTTTTTAACTTCATGACATCTCTAAATAAGAAAGTATCATACATGCTCCAAGTATTGAAATGCACGCATTAGGATTCAGTATTTTAATCATAATCAGGAATTATTATAAAAAAAATATTTTTAAATAAAAGCATCCAAAATTAATTTTTAAAAAGAGGAGCTATAATGTCAACACAAATGTTGATAAACATTCTTAAGCCTAGTCCCTGACCATCACATTTTTTTTTACAAAATCATGTCACATACCACCTAAATATGGTCATGATGACATCACATCATGAATATATATAGGCACATCATGACTATATATTAGTATACAACAGTTTTTTTATCAAAGAAAATTTTATAATCGGGACAGAGCTTTTAGTTTTTTCTGAGCACTTTAATAAATGTCTGCTAAGCCCTTCACCTTGCTTGTAATAACTTGAATACTGAATAGAATATTGATCCGTTAAGTGCTATTTTTGCACAAACAAATATTGACGCAATCTTTTGTTGAGCATTGATTTTATTTTCTTTCTTTGTGTTCATCAAATCTTCTTTTCTTATCGACAACCCTCCAAACTTGTTTGAAGGTCAAGAGAGGGTGGTATTTGAATGAATAGTTCTTTTTATTTAAAAAAAAAAATCCCCCAAAAATGACCTTGATTATTTTTTGTTAGCAAATATATATAAAAATTTTTATTATTATTACAATTTTTAGTTATTTTCATTAACAAGTATTAATTTAATTTCTTTTATTTTTGTCTTTTAGGATAAGAAGAAATACTTTATAGTGACCTTTATTGTGGCTCTGCTGTTTATTGCTGTGTTCTCGTACCTCATGGTCTGGTGGGCAACTGTAGTGGGACAAACGTTTGGTATATCCGATCCTGTAAGTATGTCTACAAACGTAGATGCTGGGGGGGGGGGGTTTAGAGGGATCGGACAAGACCTCTCTGTCTGAACTTAAAGCCCAATCCACACTATCAAATTTTATGTCACATAAAAATGTGATATGCCCATATTTGGGTGTTATATGACATGGTCATGCCCATATATGGGCACATCACAAAATTGTCACATAAAATTTGATAGTGTGGATAGAGATATATGGTGGAGTGCAACTATTTTTTGAGGACAAAGTCAAAAAACCGGTAATATAAGAATTATTATATACTTCATACATAGATTCTAGGCATCTGATTGATTAAGAAGCAGGCAATAGACAGTACTATTACCCTATGGGATAGCACTTTTTTGCCCTGCTGCGCGATGTGCAATCTCTAGACCGGGTGGTAACTAATTTATAACATGCACGAATGGTAAAGGTGACGTAACGTCTACGATGCTCACTAAGAGAGATTGGCCCTTTGATCGCCTAGGCCTAGGAAGTAAGCCTACTTGGTGTGTACTATTTTCATTACTTTTTTAGGTCTCGTAGAATCTATGTTGTATGAGGTATATAAAACAAATATTGACTGCTATAGATTCGGGGAACAGTGAAATCTTTAGCCCTTCGGTGATGTGGAGACCATAGCCTATCTTCCCTTTGGCCCTCGGGAAAATGGGCTACGGTCTCTACATCACCTCAGGGCAGTAGATTTCACCATTTCCCTCGTGAGCAGTCAATATTTGTATAATAAATATTTTAAAATGATACTTATTATTATTTCAGGGCATTTTTACTTGTAGAACGTCTCTTAATTCTAGGCCTTATCTTAATTTGTAGGTCATGGGTTTGACATTCATTGCAGCTGGCACCAGTATTCCCGATCTGATTACAAGTGTGATAGTGGCAAGGAAAGGCCTGGGGGATATGGCTGTCTCCAGTTCTGTTGGTAGTAACATTTTTGATGTAACAATTGGGTAAGAATAATACTATATCTATTGTTCTATATTATTTTAAAGATATATATATCTTACATTTATTTACTTACTTATTTAAACATTCTATTGTTTATATTGTTAGTAGTTTATTTTCAAATGTTACATTATATTTTTAGCTGTATTTTTAAAAATATTTCCATTTTAAAATTTATTTATATTATTTTGTTTAATTCAAACATTTTGAGACATTAAATTATGTGTTTTTGTAAACATTCAGATTTATTTATCTGCAACAATTTTCTGGATATTTTTGTATTATGTATTTATGTTTTGTGTATACAAAAGTAATTTGCCACATTTTAAAGTGCTAGAATAATACCATGTTGTACATAATTGTTCTTTCTATTATATCCATTTTTCTTTGAAGGAGAACAAAACAAAAATATTGTAAAATATCAATTAATTATATTTAATCTGCTTATAGACATTTTTGTTTAAATGTAACCAAAATAATATATCAGTTTTTTTTTCATTCATATTTAAATCAAATTAAAAAGGAAACATATAATTCAGCATTTAATGTTTTGTTATTGATTATTATCTCCTAGGTTACCATTTCCATGGATGCTGTATTACATAATTTATTGGGAACCTGCTAAAGTGTACAGTGATAATCTGTTCTGCTCGATCCTTCTTCTGTTCGGCATGATTGTGTTTGTTATGATCATGATCATCGCGTGCAAGTGGCGTATGACGAAGATGCTGGGCGCTTCTATGTTTATGCTGTACGCTGTGTTTCTAACAGTAGCACTTTTGTTCGAGACAAGCGTCCTTGATTGTCCGTTTTAATACTGGCAGCCAGCCAAATATTCATGATATTTTTAAGCGAGCCCTGATTCTAATAAAAATCATTAAGGTGGTAGTGGTTTTTATGTGATTATTTTTTTTTTCGTGCCCAAATCAACTACTATTCATAACAGTTGTATTATCAATTATTTTATTGATTTTCACAATTTTTAGTGTTAAAATCCATGTGTACCTTCCCATAAAATCATTTGGAAGCCTAATCCCACTAAATTTTATTTTTAGTGGAATAAAATAAAATATTTTTCAAATTTGTCCAAGTACTTTACTATAATTCAAATTCTTCAATCCCCAAAAGTTTCAAATAAAATATATTTTGTAATAAATTAATCTTTATTTTAAATTCTGTACAAATGTTAGATTGTATTATTATATATAAAATGACAGATTAGTATTATTATTATTATCTTCATTATTATCTTCATTGTTATAATGTTGAAGGTGTTTAATGGTGTTAATATCCATACATTAATTATTTATATTTCTTACTGATATCTATTTTGTTCTCTGGAATCACTTTGTCTTTCATATTGTTTATATTATTTAAATTTCATTCATTTATCATTCCAAATGTACTTTAAAAAAAGATGAAAATATTATTTAATTTATTGAAGGGAATATGTGTGTATAAAATTAAGATAAAACTGTTCTAAAACATAAAACATAACTAATTGATAGAATATTTTTTTATCTGATTTACTTTTATGTTGTCTTGTTTATGCGAATGTATGCATTATGATCAACTTATTATTTATATTAATTTATTGTAATATTTAACTATTTACACTAGAAATTGAACCCCAGGAGCATAGATAGAAAAGAAGGCGGAAAGATAATAAGAGGTAGTTGTTAGGGCAGACGCCCATGGCAAAGGAAACACAGGACAGAATAAAGGGGGAAATTGATAAGGCTACATAGATAGATCATCATCAACATAATTCTCTATTTGTCTTGCGACATTTATGTGTTACATTATGTCTGTGTTGGCACCAGGAATTTCCCGATGAGGAGTTCAAGTACCAGACAGACTAAACTTCCCCTTAGCCCCCACCGCTGGCTAGGGCTGAGGTGAGAAAATTTTAAGAATAGGCATGGAAAGATGATAGCCTTGTTCCCTGATTGGGGCGTCCACGATTTCTTGATGGGAGTTCTGTGCAAACAGCACAGATCCTTACTGCTGCAACCACTATACGATGACATGCCATATGGAACTGCCTTACATAAGGTGTTCTATACTAAGACAATTATTTTGTTGTATGACTTTTTTCTTTACATTTTGAATGGTTTAAAGCCATGTAACCTCTGGTCATCCTCGTGCATTGTTTCCCTTTTTTGGTAGCCTTTCGAGCGGGCTCTTCGTCAGGCAATCTCATAAATTTTTTGTGAACCTTTTTTGATAGCGTCTAAATCTTGTAGGAATTGTTACATTTTTTCGAAATTTTATTATTGGTAAATCATAATTAATAGAGAAGTATTTCTAATAAATATATACTTCTCTATTAATAATGATTTATCATTATTAATAGTGAAGTATTTATTTATTTATTCGAGAAGCATTTCTCTTCATTGTTCCTTTGTTCTCAGTGCAGTGACACTGTTTTTTATTATACAATTGCAAAAGTACAAAAGTGAATAAATTTAGAATGAAAATGTAAATTGTACATAAAGGAATTCATTACAAAATAGAGGAGAGGCCAGTGCCTACATGTGATCATTAAAAATGTATATTCATTTGAATTCTGGTAATTCCTAGTTAGTATGTTGCTAGGAAGTTGATTCCAGCTCGTAGATGCTGGATAATGAAAGGTTACTTTTCCTTGGTCGATGGTGGAACCACAAGATAATTACGTGTCTGACTTCATTTTTTTAATAATTTTTTGAAAAACAAACATTAATTAAATAGGAATGTACAAGTCTTTGAAGGAGTCTGTAACTCAGACTGCCAGTTTAACAATATTTAAATGTATTGATTTGCTTAATTTACTAAGAATGAATGTTAATATTTTAATAAATGTTCACTGCTTCAAAACATATATACTTGCACAAAAAACAATAGTGATAATAATAATAATAAATAATTAACAATGATTGTAATATTAATGGACATATTTAAAAATATTAAAGATATACTTGAAATTGATCACTCACCAATTATCCCATACTTTCCCCTTATGTAGCCTTTCTATACATTACTATAATAATGTTAAATGTTTGAATGTGGATAATGCGATGGAAGTCTAACATGTTCTCCTTCTAGAATTTATTGATATACTTACTTTATTGATATACTCAATTAATTGTTAGTTCCATTTTAGTGAAGTTCATTTTGACTTTAAAATGTCCCTCCTGTGAGTATATCTGTGCTATAAAAGATAATGACACAAATATCTATGAAAAGCAATGCAAAACAAATCTTGATAGCTTTTATCACTTTGTTCGGAGCTTGCTTCATTCTCTCAAACTTATTTATGGACCAGATGATTATTATATTTAGTTTTCAACCATGTCCTAGAAGAATATATACCTACATTGACAAAGTGGGAAGAATTACAGGGATATTTTGCCCTGCTGTTAGACAGATCCAATGAGG